>NC_090935.1:324976372-325279403 GCF_040938575.1 Ambystoma mexicanum
GCCCAGCTGGAACAGACAGTGGATGCTTTCAAAAGCCACAAAGCACCACACCATCACATTAATGCACAATAGACAAGCAATTTTAAACTATATTAACTAATTAAACTAACTATAAAAAACCTACATTACCTAATTAAACTAACTATCAAAAACAATGTTAACTAACTAAACTAAAATGAAAAATGAAAAATGGCCACATACGACCCGGGCGGGAGGCACCCAGGAGGCAGGGGGGGGTACAGGGTGCAGCTCAACACCCACATGCGATGATGTTGAGTAAAAAAAAACCTCCATGGGCTCAACGCCTGCACAGCCCGGCCTGTGTGGGAGATATCTCGTCGTCCGAGTCAGCCTCTTCCTGAAAAGGTAGATGTGGTACAGGAGCCTGACCACGCCTAGGCGCAGCTTGCCCCTCGTCAGCGGCAAGTCTGCCGTACGGGTGAGCCTGGTTCTGTGCAGCGATGACACGTAGGTCAGCATGCAGAACCTCTCGTGATATGCGTGCTCCCTCTTGCAAGGTAGCATGTGTAACACGGAGTTCTTCCTGCGTGGCCTGACTGGACAACTGATGCACCTCCTGGCAAGCACTTAGCTCAGCCGAGATGGTGCGCTCAAGCTGCGCAAACCTCTCCTTTGAACGCTCCCTCTGGGACATCAAGAGGACACCCAAATTGGATCTGAGGGATGCATACTCAGTCCTTAGGGCCTCCATGTGTGCCTCTGCATGAGCAACAATTGCTTGACGCAAAGACAACATTTCAGCCTGGCGTGCCCTGTCTGAGGCCACCATGCCCAGCCTGAGCGGGCTGTGGACTGTGCCTCACGCTGCTGGAGAAGCATCTGCCTAGCAGGGGGGAGCACGGATTGGGCCACACGCTCCATGCTCACAGTGATGTTTTCCATAGTTGCCCCCTAACGTTCTGAATTGGCAGTCATGTCTTGCTTCCACTCAGTATACCTCCGTGGCCCACGACCACCGCGTTGCTGGGCTTGACACCTGCGGGTTCCAAGGACCGGCCATCCTTGTCGGGTTGGCACTGCCCGCGGCTGCAGGACTACATGCCCCCGTCGACGTGATGTCCCAGGCACATCAGCGACTGGTGTGGAGGTTGACTCTGCGTCCTGATCCACCACAGGTGGAGGTCCCACCACCGTCTGCCCCCTCAGTGCAGGTGTCGTGGACAGAGGAGCGTCCACATCAGAATCACTCACCCCAGATGAATGGACCCGATGCACATCCAACTCGACATTGTCGTCAGAGTGATCGTCTGGGCTTGACTCATTGACTGCCACAGACAAGATGGTCTGTAACACAGGTGGGTTTTTGTGGTCTACCACCCCACGACCCCCACTTGTGCCGGGTTGCTGGTGTGATAGTAAACCTGTGTCTGACATTACAACATCATCCTCTGGCTCCATTGCATCATCATCTATAAAGTGGAGAAAATGTACACTAGTACACATGTCAGAAGCACATAACACACACGCAGACATCACACAGACTGACAACACATGAAGCACACATGTCACACACCAATGTGAACCTGGCATGCATGCAAGGTCACTTTGACATAGCATCGGGGACTTGGCATGTAGAACGGTGTAACACAGCTCAGAAGTGGGTTGATGCAGTGCAGGACATGTGTGCGTTATCCACTATCTACATGATCACATCATGATGTGTATCAATTGACTTGAAGGCAGTGCAAGGGCAAGTCCAGGCATCACGTGCAATGTGCATGCAATGTGTTGCATGGCTACAAACAAACCCCGCCCTAAGTGAAAATATAGGGATGCATTGCATGGCAGCGAAAGGGCGACCAGGGACCTGTGCATTGGCAGACAGTGCTGTCTAGCATCAATTGCATCATATGAGTCAACTGACAACACAGCAGATGATGATGGGACAGAAAGCAGGACATATGATGACCCCTCAGTAGTACAGACATGTGTGCAGAAGCCCATACACCAGTTGAACAGAGTCAGTGGGCCTGAAACGGGGAGAGCCCTGTGCCCTGCACAGACTGTGACACCCTAAACATGTGTGGGGTACAGGACTGAGCCAGAGTGGGCATGGAATGGATGATCAAAAGCAAAGAAATGTAGGTCATCCTGGACATGTACTACAATGATCATCCAGTCAAGGACACATAGGGGCATGCATGGAATACACATGGAGCATGAATGGGAACTCATGTCCCTGCAGAGCATCTGCCATCGGCAAAGTCCAAGTGAGACAACCAGCATGAAGTGCAGAGGATGTACACCACTGCATGTGTCTGGCAGGTTGGCTGGTGGAAGTTTGCATGTACACAGGAGTCTTGAACAGGCCATTGCAGTACGCCAACGTGATACACACCTGTGCAATGTTGTAATTGGGGCGCAGGGTTGGTGGAGGGTCAGGGGAGCATGTCTATGTGGAGTACCCGCATGCATGCAGAGGACACATGCACGTCAGTCATGCAATGACATAGTCCCAGTGCTGAGAGGAAACACACCCCAGGCTACATGCAGAAGGGCCATTGAGCTGGAACATAGACTGTATGGGCAGCTGGGTGACTAGCATGTGATTAGGGTGCACGTGTGGTTGTGAGGACAGTCCTGTCCGCTCTACATGTCCACTATCCTGCACAGCAGGCACGTATCATAGAAACATTGCATTACTTGCACATGAGAACCATGTACACCTGACATGCTGTGGCAGTGAAGCACAACACATCACACAAGCAAACACACATGTCGTCGACCAACAGGCAACAACACTCACTGGACAGGGCATCAAAGTCCGGCATCTTTCACATCTTTGGACCAATTCTGTTACTATGAACTCTGCAACGAGTGCCTCGTGCGGAATGAGCTCTTCTTCCTCAGGTGCTGGCCCACCGAGTCAGGTTGTAATGTGAGGCACGCTTTGCCTTACTGCTACGTTTGAGGTTATTCCAACGCTTTTTGCACTCTTGCGCTGTGCGCACCTCATGGCTGAATGCACTCACATCATCCGCAACTTGCTTCCAGTGGGTGTTACGATGGGCAGCCGTAGTTTGACAATTTGGCCCCACTAGCATGTCACGGTTGTGTTCCCGCACGTAGTCCACGAGGAAGTCCAGTTCTTGCTTGCAGAAAGGCTTCTTCCTCGACGTGCTGGAGGCCGTAGCTGTGTCTGGGGTCCCAGCCGCTACTGCTGGTGCAACCTTCCTCCTCTTGGATGCTGGTCCAGACCCTGGCTGGCAAATGCCGCCCTGATCAGTATGGGCAGTGGCGCTGGTGGAATGAGCCGAGGGAGTGGCAGGTGGAACATGGAGTGAAACCCTGAATTGCGTCAGTGGCTGCTGGGTGCCCTGGAATGGACCATGCGCAGCAACATCCGCCGTGCCAGGGTCATTGACCGGGACTGTCCTGGTTGGTAGACTCACAAACAGGGTCGTGTCGGCTGCATCTGCCCCTGCACTTGCCAAAACCCGGCTGGTCGGGCAGCAGATGACATTGCTGCCCCAGGGACACATGCATCGGTCAGGGCAGCCCTGCGTGCACCTACGGTGTGCCTCCTGACCACCTGGGATTCTTCCATGGACTCTTCAAGTGCCAACGCAGCATGCGCTGGTAGACCCTGAGCCTGGGTGGTGGGGTCCACAGCTGCACCTGCAGCTACCACTACCCTTGGGCCCGTGGCATTCGATGAAACGGACTGCTGGGTCACATGGGCGCCAGTGTCAGATGCAAGAACTGTATCTCCTGGAGCCGCAGGGGGTGGTGGCATGACTGCACCAGCAGCAGTCCGGAATTTCAAACAGAATCCATTGTAATCGAGGAGCTACAGACACTTGGGGACTGCCCAATTAATAAAACAGAGGTAAAATCTGCAACTTGTGAAGACTGATCTTAAAAATATACCTCACAGGAAAGCCACCTTATAAAACTGCAATCCACTAAGACAAGATCCAAAATCATTTGACAAAAATCAACATCAAACATACAAATATGTGTATACCTCCTGATGAGCCACTGCATGGAAAGGTGGTGAAACACGTGTAGAGGTATTTTGCACCAACATGTGGCACAACATTGTGCCGAGCTGGCGCCTCCCTGCCTCTTCCCCCTCTGCAGCCACCCTGGACACCCTGGAGTCCCCCTACTCCCTGGTCTTCCAGCCCACATCCCTGACCACACCCACCACGTGGAGTACACCCAGCTGAGGCTCCCCTCACATTACGTGGCCTCCCAACCATGGCACAGATGGAGTAGTGCCGGCACAGATGGAGTAGTGCCAATGGGAGGTGTACACAACAATTGTCCTGGGCAATTGGGGTGAAGGGGGTGGGATACAAAATGTTAACAGCACCCCTGCACCTGCAAGGATGTATGTGACCCCAGTGATGAAGTGACGGGTCACGCAATGATCAGGCACCCCAAAACTGCAGTAAAACCATGCACGCAACCCCCGGTAGCCCAGGTGTGCTGTACGCGGCGGATCCCAGGGACATGGAAAACACATACGCGTGGGACACGCAGGCTACTATGACCTCGGAAATGGGTATGTGAAACACAGGGGCACCCGCAGTGGGAAAAATAGCATGCACAACTCACCGTCAGACTAGTGTGATAATGAAAAACACGTGTAGCCAATACCCCCACCAAAAGAAGAGATACGTCCTTGATCCGCTGTGAAGTTGTGATGGCGCGCAAAACAACACAAAGTAGCAACACACACGTCAGTCTCCACGAAAGGCACGTACAGCGAACTGCCGGGACACGCTCACCTTTAACCCGTGCTGAGGGACAGGCGCATGCGTCACTTCTCTTATGCGCTTAGGCCCTTTCCTCGGATCACACGCATTCTTTTTTCACGTGCTGATTCACTACGTACCCCTCAATAGGAGAACGCCTGCGCGCGTAACATCACAGACGCACTTACGCGCTAAGGGTCTTTCCTCGAATTACACGCTGACGTGCAGTTATTTCACATGCCAAATCACTCCGTATCAAGCTGGCCACGTGACAACACACGGAAGACCACGCTCCTGCCCAGAAGGCCATTTTCCTGCCCCCCAGAGCCCCAAGCAGCCTCCCACGAGCCATCTGCTGCTGCTTGCCTGCCTGCTACCACCGTGCCCTGCCATTTGGTGCCTGCACATCTGCCATCTGCAGGGGTCCAGTTGCAGTGACCACCCCTGCTGGAACAGAAGACTCCCGACTGGTGTTCCATCACTCCACAGCCCAGCCCCAGGACCCAGTTGCCCACCCACACCTGCCTCGGGGGTTGCCATGTCCGACACAATACCTTCTGGCACCAGTGGCAACCCCCAGCCAGAGAGGCAGAGGGCTGCCAGATTCACTTCCGAAGAAGTTGGCATCCTGGTGGAGCAAGTCCTGGGGCAGTATGATGCCCTCTTCACACCATCGCGCACCGACAAGGAAGGACGGAGGAGGATCTGGACGGACATAGTGGGTGCCATCAACGCGGAGGGGGTGGCACCCCGAGACCTGGAACACGTCCAGAAGCGCTGGGAGGACTACAAGTCCAGGACCCTCAAGAAGGCCCGGCGCCTCTTAGAGGCAGAGGATGCAGTGGGGCGCCGGGGCCAGTTTACCAACCAGCAGATGAGGGTCCTGGAGCACATTCGCCCAGTGCTTTGCCACCAGATCCTCAGGATGCAGGCCCGTCTGGAGTCGAGCGGTAAGTGGCCATGCATTGCTGTGTGAAACAGGGCATGTTGCAGTGTGCTGGTAGTCAGCTACTTGCCTGTATGTGTGACATTTTTGCCATGTATGGATGTGTGTGTGCAGGGACATCATGGTGCTGCATGTGAGACCAGTCATGCGTGAACCACATGGATGGTGCATGTGTTACATTGCTACATGCGGGGCAACATGCGGAATGCACACATTAATGCATGCCTGTCTCTGTTGTTGGACATGGATGGGGTGTGAGAGATGGGTGCTGCTGTCAAGGACATGTATGGTGTACATGTCTATGTGTCTGAGTAGCGTTTGTGTCACTTGTAAACGCCATGGATGCATGACACATGTACGTGACTATGTTGCGATTCACTGAGGCAGCCTAGTCATCCTTGTCTCCACTGTGTCTGGGGTGTATGAGGCCAGATGGATGAAAGTACGGTGATGTGTGTGCATGTGATCAGTATGAGACATGATGCATGTGAGTTTCCAACCACCATCGTATGTTTCAACAGTTCTTTGGACATGAATGCAAATGTTCTTTGCATGAGCCATGCCTGTTACTGCATGTGTGTTGCCTGCACTGACCATGTGTTGTGGAGGTACATGATGGAAGTGACGTTTGACACTGTCACTCATGTGCTATTGCTTCCTGTCTAGGGGACTATTGTACAGTACCCTGATGCTTGTGTTCCATGTCTCCCTCTACACAGCGGCGAGTGAAGAAGAGGGCGGAGATGGCGCTGTGGAGCAAAGCAGCGGGGATTCCTCCACCGGCTGGCGATGCAAGGCCCAGTCACCCTCCCAGAAATTACCATCATCCGGGAGCGAGGGGACTGGTGCCGCGTCTGACACTATGGCTGCAGCGGAAGGGGTGGGTGAGCCTCCACAGGGGCTTGCAACGGCGGAAGACGGTGTGGAGCCATCCAGGTTGGTGGCTTCCACAGAGGAGGAGGAGGCCGCTACTGAGCTGCACATGGGGCCTGGTGGTGGTGGTACCACTGGTGCAAGTGGTGCAGTCCAGGGGCAGGGGCAGGAGACAGCACAGGTCGCCGTGGAGGGGCCTGTGCATGTCACTGTCCCTGACACTGTGACTGCACCACCATGCACCAGCAGGGATGCCCCATCCCAGGCCTGTCCGCAGGTAGGGGGGAGGTCCACGTCATCTGACACTCCTCTACCTGCGGACGAGGGGACCTGTGACCGTTTGGAGACATTTGTGTTGACGTGCGTGCTTCCTGGAGGGAGCACACACGTCATCACGAAGAGCTGCGTGCCAACATGGCCCAGTTGGGAGGGACCTAGGTCGGGGGTTTCGTACATGTGTCGAGCACTCTGGCGGCCCTCTCCTCCTCTGTGGAGACTATGCGCCAGTCATTCTTCAATGCCGTCTTCTGGCCCAGATGCCACCAGGGCCCCCTGTGGACCTGCCCTGATCAATGCAGCCAGCTCAGTGGAGATCCCATCCCTGCCACAGTCGGGAGTCGGAGGTCCAGCAGGGGTGAACACCCCAGCAACTGGACCCCAGCAGTTGGAGGATGTGCCGGCAGCATCGGGCAGGGCACGTGCACGACGGTGCCGGTGGATTCCATCAGCCTGGATGCCGTCGTGCTGGCACAGGCAGTGGCGTCGGAGGCAGCGGCAGGCTCAACGTGGGAGGCATCATGGCTTGGGGGCCAGCAACATCAGAGGGGCAGGCATCGCCAGAGGGCAGGAGGACCCTGGAATGGGAGTGTCTTCCGTGTGGCAGCAGTTGGGCCGGGATAGATGTGGAGCGGCGGCGGGTGGAGGAGGCACGGCTCACTATGGTCAGGGCTGAGAACTCCATGCGCAGGGCGCTGAGGCGGGCTGAGTGCCTCGAGGGAATTCGCAGGGAGTTGGAGGTGGACATGGCGTCATCCCTGCGAGACCTCGGGGCCAGGGAACAGGCCCGCCTCCAGGACGTTGAACAGGAGTTTGATGATGCCCTGGCCCGGGAAATCAACTAGTGAGCCGTAGGACTTGCCCGCCGCCATTTTATATAGTTAGTTAGTGTTAGGTTTCATTTATGTTTTTATTTCATTTGGGGCGCTTGGACTATGCCCCACCTTCTTGTAGATAGTTCTTTATTAGGTAGTCTTTTTGGTAGGTTTAATTTCAATAGTTGGGCTCATGGACCCTGGATTTGTTATTTGTATATAGTTGAACAGTGGATTTATCATCATTTTTTATGTTTTTCACCATGGAGCAATGGATTTTACTTATTTCTTTCACTTTGGATTTGCTTTGTTGGACGGAGACTTTGGACACATTTTCATTTTGATTTATTTGGATTCTGATTTCATATATATATACTTTTTGGGACATGTTGCATTTCATTTATTATTTCCATTATTGTGTGTTTTCATTTGATTCCCTTCGTTTTGTGTTCAATACATTTTTGTTTCATATTTCAATGTGTGGTATTCTCTCATTGGTTTCATGCATGTCACGATGTGGGTTTTCACATTCACTGGCACCCATTGTGTGTGTATGACGGACATGTGTTGATGTACATACATGCCATTTGGGTTATATCATGTAATGGGCATTTGAATGGGGGTGAATGTAATACTTGGTTGGTTCTTTGGGCAGGGGTGACATGCAGTGGGATTTGGGTGGCCATAAGGGCCATGATTGTGGATCATGATGACGGGTTGGGGGTGACATGAGTTGGGGCCTGCTGGCAGGTGCCCGTCACGGGTGGGTCGGTGGGGGTGCAGGGGGACATGAGTCGGAGCCTGCTGCCAGGTGCCCATCACGGGTGGGTGCAGGGGGACATGAGTTGGGGCCTGCTGGCAGGTGCCCGTCACTGCTGAGTCGGTGGGGGTGCAGCGGGACATGAGTCGGGGCCTGCTGGCAGGTGCCTGTCACGGATGGGTGGGTGGGGGTGCAGGGGGACATGAGGCGGGGCCTGCTGGCAGGTGCCCATCACGGGTGGGTAGGTGTTTGTGTAGGGGGACATGAGTCGGGGCCTGCTGGCAGGTGCCCGTCACAGGTGGGTGGGTGGCAGTGCAGGGGGACATGAGTCGGGGCCTGCTGGCAGGTGCCCATCACTGCTGGGTGGGTGGGGGTGCAGGGGGACATGAGTCAGGGCCTGCTGGCAGGTGCCCGTCAATGCTGGGTGGGTGGGTAGCAGTGCAGGAGGACATGAGTCGGTGCTCACTGGTGCATGGTGACATGTGGGCTGGCTGGGGGGCATATCCAGGGTGCATGGGCTACCTGCGGGGCATGGCCAGGGTAGATGGGATGCCTGCGGGGCATGGCCAGGGGTGCAGGGTAGTCCCCTGTGGTGTGGGCTGCCTGCAGGGCTTGGGGAGGGGGGAGAGGGCACACCTGGGAGGACCCACACTGCCAATTCGCGTGTGAAACTCCCTGCGCACCCCTCAGAATACACATACCCCACTCGCCCAGCGAAATCGTGTGTGAAACTCCACGCGCACTCCTCAGAATACACGTACCCTGCTCGCCCAGCAAAATCGCATGTGAAACTCCCCGCACACCCCCAGAAATACACGTACCCCGCTCGCCCAGCAAAATCGCGTGTGAAACTCCCCGCACACCCCCAGAAATACACGTAACCCGCTTGCCCAGCGAAATCGCGTGTGAAACTCCACGCGCACCCCCAGAAATACACGTACCCCACTCACCCAGCGAAATCGCGTGTGAAACTCCCTGCGCACCCCCCAGAAATACACATACCCCGCTCGGCCAGCAAACTTGCGTGTGAAACTCCACGCGCACCCCCAGTAATGCAAATACCCCACTCGCCCAGCGTGTGAAACTCCCCACACAACCCAGGAATACATGCCTGCAGCCCATCCAGCCTCAACATTCCCCACAGGCAGCTCATCACCCCAGTGCATGCCCCCACTGGCTGCCCACACCACAGGGTGGAGTTTTACACGCGATTTCGCTAGCACGAGAGCGGTATGTGTATTCTGAGGGGTGCACAGGGAGTTTGCCACGCGTTTTCGTGGTTGGGGGGATGTATGCGGGTTCACTGGCCTTTGCATCATGTACTAGATTTGTGCGCTGTTCATGGCGCACAGGGCGGGGTCTGGGGCATAACTGGCACGGCTGCAGGGTCGCTGCGCCACTCTGCGCCACGGCTGCTTTTGGATTTTGAAATCCATGAATACGCTGTGCGCTGAAATGGGTTTTGGTGCACGCGGCTGGCTAGATTGCCACACATGCACACTATGCGCCAGCCGCATGCACCACTTGTGCGCGGAATTCTATGAATTACCCCCTAAGTGTCCCCATTGTTGCCATCAGTATTACCACTTTGCCTTACAGAGTGCTTGCTGTGCTGCAACGTTGTAAAGCAATGCATGTGCCGCTTTGTGTCTGTTTCGCTGAGAACGGGTTCTCTTACCACCACGAGTAAACGGCCACTGTTCGGTTCGGCTACACCATGTGGGTGAAGACCGCAAAATTGAGCTTTCTGGTCTGAAATTAGTGAGGATTTATTTTGTTATTTGCAAGTGGCTCCTTGTCTCTGAGTCTTAGGAATGTTCTGCTCATCTCTGACTTTGGCAGTGAGCTCTGACTTGGTGCTTCATTCAGCCAAATTCTGCTTTGCTTTGTCTCTCGGTCTGAGTCCTGTGACTTCATGTAATTCTACTATACTTGTCTATACTTTCTATATGTTTATATTTTACTATTCTTCTTATAGGTTAGTAGTATTGTGGTTCTTCCCGGTTCCTTATACGATAGTTTCATATGGTTATTTGCAATAAGCTGCTGCAAGCTTGCTCTGATCTCTTGCTTCCTTGCGTTTCTGTGTTTCTGCACTCGGCTAATGATAGAAAATAATAAAGGCTTTCGACAGTAGCTATATTTGTCTGTCCTCTATCTACAGAACTGTGTAAGCATGTTCTACGTGTGTGCATGTGTATGTCCATGTAACTTCTTGCATGGACGTGAGTTTGCTTCATGGCTAACATTACTATGTTGTGGTGTCTCTAATGATGTCAGCACAGTAAGATATTTGTCATTAGTCAATCAGGTCCATCAAGGCATCTAGATCCATGATCAGTGTTGGGGCACCTGTATCCATGATGATGACATTAGCTGGATAAGGTTTGAATGGCTGTCTGAGAGAATATCTGTTTGCATACCCTTCCTTCGTTGTCATCAAAAGTGGTTGATCCCCACTTTAGTCTTATGTCTCTCACTGCACGCTCCTCCACCTCCTCGCATTTGTGCTCTCTTGCGAGCCGCTCTATTTGCCACTTTCTCCTTTCCCTCTTTACTAAAACTTTCCTTTCCTTCTCGTCTTCCTCCCTTCTCCTCCCCATGTCTTCAAGCTCTCCTTTTCCTCATCTCTCCCTGCTCCCGCTCTTTCTCTTCTAACTTTAGCTTTTCCCTTCACACTTTTTTGTGCGCCTCCTGTTCCTCTTTTTCTTTCCTCTCCACCTCTCACATTATCTCTGCTCACTACTCTTTGCTACCAGCTACGTTCTTACTCGCACCTCCTGTTTTTCCAGCTTCTTCCCGTCTAATTTCAGGAGTATTTGTCCTCATACCCACTCATTCAATTATATATTCACCAGCCCTTCCCTTGTGCTTGTTTGGGTCTTGCTGTGCACCTCTTTTCCACCTCCTGCTTGTCTGGCCCTTTCTGCCCCTCCTCCTTGGTATATGGTGGAGGTTTGAACATTGGATTTGAGTACCCTCTGCTGTTGTATCTCCTGTATAAGGTGCAGTTCTTGTGCTCCTGCTGCAGCCCCTTCGCTCTCATAGTCAGGAGGAGGTATGGGGTGGGGCGGGGACAAAGGGCTTTTCACCTGGGGTCTCCTGATGGCTCAGCATCCATTGATGCCTTGCCACATTCCCCGTCGTCCAGAAACATTTTCCAGAGCTCAAATATTGCCATACGATTTCTCAATTGTTTCCCCTTATAAACATCTTGCAAATGTATGTGTAACGGTTGCTGCACATATTTGGAGAAGCTGCCGCCGTTTGGCCATGCCTTAGTCAATTTATCTTCTGTGCTTTTCGTCCATTCCGCGCTATACTTATAATCTTGTCCTTATATCGTGGAGGGGCCTTACATAGGTGCTGTAGAGGCATGCCCCCCGCATCTTTACCACAATACATTGCTATTAATACTTACTTGACCTCGAGTCGAGGTTTTCGACAATTCTGCAGTTATTTTACAAAATTTGCCTGGTCAAACACAATGTCAAATTTCGAAATAACAATTGTTTGTGTACTGTCACAAGCCTCTCTGGCTCTCACCCAACTTTCCAGGCATGCTCCGTGCGCCACCCTTCTGCAACTCTCTGCCTCCTCAGGCACACCCAACAATCTTGTGCAAGTGCCTTCTGCACACCATCACAGGACAGCTTACTCCGATCAGGTCCATCGAGGCACCTGGATCCATGATCAGTGTTGGGGCACCTGTATCCATGTTGACTTTAGCTGGATAAGGTTTGAATGTCTATCTGTAAGCATATGTATTTGTCTCTGGTCCTCCTGGGGGCTGTCCAAACAGCGACTGGCATCTTGCATCTCTGACTCTTCAAGCTGTCATGTTGATAGGGGTCAAGAAGGGCATTCCAGCAACCCTCTCTTCACTGTGATCTAAAGAGGGGCCAGTAATCCATTGGTCGAGCTGTAGGGGCAACTAACTGTATGTATCTTCTTGCTCATTGCACCACACAAGATCTCTGAGCCAGTAGTCCACTGCAGGGGCCTGCAGTGACCATCACCCCATTGCTATATGTCACTTAGCAATTAGCACAGCTATGCCCTAAAATCTATAGTGACACTTCGGTGAAGCCCGAGTTAGACCTAACAGGAACATCTCAGGGCTTAGCGGTACCTCACAGCCAGTGATGTCACTAAGAGTACCCCCGACTTTCACCCAATAAGCGGCTACGCCAGGGCAAATCCATGCCATGTGAAGGAAGTCTGCATCTTGTGTTTTGCATTACAGACATACCCCGAGTGAAGTCGGATCCTATTTCTTAATCTTTATCGGGGAGGGAAGGCCTGATGCACAAATTTAAAATGTAGCAATGTTATGTTTTTAGTTCATAGAGACTTTTTATAATTTGTGCGCTAACATAACTCCAATCCTCGTCCCTGATGCCTTGTCCCAATGTACTTTCCCATTTAATTCTACCTTTCACTGATTTACCTTTTTGACAGCCCTGAAGTATATAGTACAGTTTATATATCATGTGTCGTGGCTCATCTTTGTGTATGAGGAGTAGTACCATGTCAGAGGACTGTGGGAGTTGCGAAAATGTATCCAGCAAGGTTCTTGATTCCCCTATGATCCTGTGGTAATACATTTGCAGCTTAAGTGTCATGCCCCCCATATCTTTGAAATCAGCAAATGAAATAAATTCATCTGTTCTAAACCACTCACCCACCTTCCCAATACCAATTGAAACTAATTCCCTCCAGAGTCCTGGGTTAAATGTGCTACCCACCCCTACAATTGTCTTAAACACAAGTTCTTTTGGTGGAGTTCCTTGGCTTGCCTTGTCTCTCGTGGGGCGTGCGCACTACCGCTAGTGCTGTTTACACTATGTTTATCTTATTTCGCTGTATGCTCTGCTGTCTCCATTGCTCAGGAGGGAGCCTATATGCTGACACTATGGCTCTTTCTAAGGTGACCTGCTACATACCAGTATTTCATATGGCTTGCCTTGGCAACTTGGTAGTAGGTCTCAAAATGCAGAACAGCCATGCCTCCATCCTCAAATGGGCAGTTGAAGTCTTCTGATGCCATTCTTGCCTGCCTTCACACTCAGATGAATCTGGTTAGGATTGTACGTATCATGTCAAAATATGCTTTAGGGGGTCTGATCAGTACATTAAGAAATATTAGTACCTTAGAAGAATTGCCATCTTTATAACTAACAGAATTTGGACACCATCTGAATCCCCAGCTATTTTAAAAGTGAGTCGTCAGGGGCGTAAGCAGGAGCAGTTCAAACTTTGTCTAGTTTATTTGTAGCCAAGAGTGCTCACCAAACTCTATCACTGTATGGACTATGGGATCGATTTGATTGTCTTGGTCTGACACATAAACAAGGAGGTCGTCCGCATATAGCGAAACCAGCACTCACTGCGTGTAGAAGCGTAAGCCTCTGTGGATTTGTTCTGTGCGCAACACAGACGCCAAAGGCTCAATAGCCACTGCAAAGAGGAGGGGCGATAGGCGACAGCCTTGCAGCGTCCCTCTGTACAGTTCAAAGGGAGTTGATGTCATGCCATTTATGAACTGCTTGTCCATAGGTTTAACATATAGTAACCTAATTAATGAAAAGAGGAAGGCACCTATGCCCATGCGTTGGAGAATGTTAAACTGGAAAAGCCAGTTTAAGGAGTCGAACACTTTCTCCGCTTCTAATAGCTTTACAATGGCTAAGAGTCCACGATCCACCTGGGAGAGTATTGAAAAAAGGGGACGAAGATGAAACTGAGTGGACCTCCTCGGGATAAATGTGCATTGGTCTGTTAGGACCAGTGTAGAGTAGGAGCCAAATACCCTTACCAGAAGCTCCTCCCCATGTTTCCTATATGTTGGGAGCCGGAAATTGCAACATGCGCAGTACCAGTGAGGATGCCTATACAGCAAAGAATCCACAAGACAAGATAACCACAGAGGAAACCCTATATGCATTCATTAAGAAGTAATGGTCTTCTGGAAAAATTCCCGGAAGAAGTATGACAATGAATGAGAAAGAAGACTGGTGATATCACATGAAACAGAACTGACGCAACCAGGAAAGATATGAATGAAGAAAGAATATAGACATTCTATAGGATCTGAGGATGAGGTGTCGAAGATAAAGAAACATTTTGGGATCGAAATGAAGATGCTTGTGCGAAGAAACACTGAAGAAAATGCAAAGTCATTTTACAATTGTACAGATGCTGTAACTCATGTAGACAAAGTAATCCTGAGGCTGGCTACAGAGTGAATAGATTGCGGCGATGCGCCAATCTATATATATAGGAATGTATAGAATCTGGATATTCCACAAAGCACTTTAGCACATTTGGACCTCGTGAATAGAAAGGGTTTGAAGTGTGGCACAGTTGAAAATAACTGATGGTGAAGGAGAATTCAAGAATGGCTGGCTGGCGCTGCACCAAGAGTCAGGGCCACCGTGAGCCTGGTTGTCTGTCAAGAAGCTACACAGACGTGAGAAAGAAATTAACTTCTGTTTGAGGTGAAATGGAAAACATTGAAGGTGCCAAGAGTTCATCATTTAATAGTATTTTATGCAACGAAAAGCTTGAAAACGTGGTCCTAAGTCACATGATCAGATGGAAATAGACTTTGGGTCGAGCTACACAGAAATCAGAAGATAAGACCATGCCACACTCCCTTCTATTTTCAGGCACAGTGAGATTCTATATGGCCAAATTCAAAGCCTAATTTAATTACAGACCGCAGGAGTGATGATAGATGTTGGGCTAATTGGGTGGGGAGGCATAACCAGGCCAACCTTCCCAGCACCTGGGGTAACCAACATGCATGCTGCTAGCAAGTGGAATATTCCAGAAGGGTACAAGCGTGCCAACCAATTATAGAGGGCCATGTATCAAAGAGCCATATAGTTTGTCTAACTAATAGGGTGTCGAGTATTAGTATGAAACAGAAGATGACTTGCACTTGGGATGGACTTAGTTGTCCACCTGATCACAGAGACCCAATCACAACCCCTTTCAGCAGGGAACGTATACCTAGATGTTTCCTTTAAGCCTATCACATCCCCTAGTAGGTTGTTCTTATTTGCTGCGAAGGATGACATCAGTAGTGACACATTTTTAGTATAAGAATGTTGTTTTTTTCATGATATGTTTTGAGTGCGAGAAATCGAACAAACGTCCATTGATGTCCTTTGTAACTCCTTGTTTTAGATAATTCTTAATAAAACAGTACTACGTTTTGCCAACTTCCTAGGTTGGTTTGGCTAATGATGTATGAGTATGTTCTGCATCCCCATCCATCTCTAAGTATTGCTACCTCATCTTAAAGGGCCCCAGGTCCTGGGGTTCACCAGTTTGCTCATTATGTGGGAATGTATGTTGGCCACCAGTTTAGCAAATATCTTGTTATCCAGATGTAATAAGGAGAAGGGTCTTTATGAGGCACATAGATGATTATCCTTCCCCAATTTAGGAATTAGCATCCCTTGCTGTCAGCGGCAAAGTTTGTCTTTCTAACACTTCCTGGTATACTTCAAGAAGCAAGGGGCCAACATTGCATCACATTCCTTATAGTATTCAATGGGTATGCTATCCACGCCGGGGCCTTGCGACTCTGAAGTTCATTAATAGCTCTCCTGACTCTGAAACTATAATAGGGGCATTCAGCGGGCTGCAGTGCTCATCTACTACCCAAGCTAGCTCTATATTCTCTAGATACGGGCCAACTGTCCACTGGGGGCCTCAGTTGGTTTACTGTATAATGCAGAGTAGTATCAAATGAATGTGCTCATTTTAGACTCTTGATCTTTGACCTCCTCCCATTCTCTAATATCTCAGTGATCAGCGTTGGGGGGGGTTATCTGATCGGATGTCCCATGAGAGCAGCTTACCCAGTCTATTACCTTCCCCATATCGCCTAGCTGAGAATTTGCAGACCAGGCATTTAATCTCTGTTCTCAGCCTCACAGAACTCGCTCCACCTGTTCCCAATCTCCACCGGCATATTGTGGGAGTGGTCTCCAGCATATGGCATCTCTAGTCCCTTTAAGGCCGACTCAATCCTGTCAAGTGAACCTCTAAGCGCACAAAGTACACCACTCTCCTTGGAGATGCAGAAAACTTGACATGTTTCACACAGCATTGCTGCTTCAGTGACAACGCCCTTATTAATTTCCAGTAAACCTGTCATATCAGCCTGCAAGTCAGCTCTAAAGGCCACATTGTGCAGAGACTCAGGCTTAAATCTCCAGATTCTGGTGAGAGAGTGCATGTTGGGAAGGGACAGTTCCAAGGTAAACGGCGAGTCGTCTGAGAGCGTGCGGGTTCGGATGTCGCAACATTTCACCCATAGTTCAAGGTGCCCAGAAAGTAGCAACCTATCAGTGCAGGAGTGAACATCGTGGACGGGGGAGTCGTACGTGTATTCGTACTCTGTTTTATGTGTCCTCCTTCATATGTATTAATCACTGAGGGCATTTAGTGCCCTGTCTGAGCAGCCCAGCACCAGACTCTATCTCTGGATCTATATAACAAGAACTCCATGACTGTGTTTAGGTCACCACCCAGGATCACAGCATAATCAAGGAATTCCTGTAGTTTAACTGAGATACTTTTAAAGAGGTTGGTAGTTGTCTGTGTTGGGAGCGTTCACATTAACCAATACCAGGCAATAGCCTAACATACAACCCAAAAGGATGACATACCTCTCCTGAGGGTCAAGTACTACTTTATGTTATTGGAAGTCTTGCAATTTGTGTGTAAGTATTATGGTCCCGCAGGAGTAGGTGGAATATGTGGAGTCCCATTTCAGGTGTGTTTTAGATTGCCAGAAATTCTCATGGCCAGTCTGTGTGAGGTTAGATTAGCCCCATTAGCCATCTCCGTGGGGTCATATGGGCAGCCCATATTATCTGTACTTTCCTCACAGGTGTTCCATATGAAATCTCGCAGTGGGCATTGCATGTACGCCTCATGCGCATCCATCATATAATAAACCATACATAACACTTTTATAATATTCAAACATCCCCAAACGTTTTGAATCCCACTTCCCACCCTCCACCATCATTGGAACAACCCCAACCTCCAGTGTGGCACACAAATATAGCCAGTCGATAAAGATGAAAAGAAAAACGAAGAAAAAAGTGAATGTCTCTGTGACAAATCAACTTCTGGAGCACCAGTGGTCCAGGGATGAATATCGGTTTCTAAACCATCAATCAGCCCCACACCTCTACTACACCAGAAGGAAGCTGAACAGATTGGAAACACAAGCAAATTATAAACCTCCTTGTTCAATTTTGGTGTCATGGACGGAGCGGCAGGATTATCTCTGAAAGGTTGTAGATTGTTGGTTAGTTGCAACACAGTAAACATACATTTATTACCCAATCAGAAAAGAGACTGTCTAGTCAAGGTTGTACACAAATATCTACTTATTATTATCAAAACTGACAGTTCTAGCAACACTGCGAAATATAACCCACACTGTAAAGTAATGCAGAGGACAGACAGTTTCAAAGGAGGAAAAGGGATGCACTCTGGATACTGACAGGAAGGTTGTCGGGATAGTAAATAATCACAACTGTTCAAGGTTACCTGATGTCAGCACAAGGGAAGCAATGGATCTTAAAAAGTCTATAGTGGCCTTCGGAGAAGCACCAGGGGGACAAAACCACAATGTTGTGCTTGTAGGTGTTCGCCAGTTTTGAGTCGGTTTCAGGGCGCTTTGCAGCTTCTGTGACAGAGATCAAAACAGGAGACATCTGTGGGTATTAGGCAGCAACCAGTTTGGCGAGAGAAGCTGGACGGACAGCTGCAGGCTGGGCTAAACAGCAGCTCAGGGTCAGTAATCGTTGTCTCAGTGCAAGTCAGCGGTTCTGAAGCACTGGTCAAGGCATCTGGGAAGTCTTTAAGTGACTGCAGTGTTACAGTCGGTTGCATTTCGAGGGACTTGACTGGCTCGAAAATGTTCTTTAAGGTAGACGTCCGTAGATGCTCGTCGAGGCACTTCTCCTAGCTTCTTCACTGGGCTCATGTCGTCCTTTTAAAGCGGATGGCCAAAAGCTGGGGAGTGTGTTGTAGGCAGCTGCCTTCTCCTCGTTTTTTGGTTCATAGACTCTCTGGCACTTCCCACGACGAAGCTTGCTGCAGAGCCTACCAGGACATGCTATGTGCTGGCTGGGTACCCGTTCTGGAGCTGTTGGAGGGTGTTCTGGATTTGGTATCTCCCTCTGTTCCCTGGGAGATGTTTAGGGGAGGGATCTTGTTTCCCTCTTGGAGGTCTTGGCCTTCCTTCACTGGTGGAAGATGTAAGGCAGACTGTACCTTCAGCCAGGGTCCAATGATGATTTATTCCTTCTGCTTCTGGTGAAGCCTTCAGATTATCTGACAAAAGAGGGGTTTGGCCCTCTTTTAAAGCCAAATGGAACACAGGGATTGGTGTAGGCTAAGTGTACCTTAATGAACCAATCATGGGTTCCCACCAACAATCTCCTGTATGCGTCAGGTCATAACAAGAGTGCTTTACTGCAAAATAGGTAATGGGGTGAAAACATGTAATACTAAGTTACACCAATCTTCCTGTCTGTTGTGGACCAAAGGGTCCCTCTGGTTAATAGAGCTCTCTGTGGTTCCTGATTAAAGTGGCAGGTCTCCCTTGAAGCTGCAGCAAGATCACACATTCTGGCTTCGTCAAACCACATACTCGTACCTTCTGAATGGGGGCCCCCTGCGAGGATGACTACTTAAAACATGCAGTCCCAGAAATAACATTTCACTGTCAATTACTACTGAGGGCGGTAGCTGTCATAAGGTTGACACAGTTGCAAATGAAAGGTTGTTGGGGTTTCCTGTCTCCTTTGTTAGCCTCTGTACCCAGGCCCCATGTGGGCCTGTTCAAATTACTTTCTGATTAGTATGCAAAGTGCTGCCACCAGCTACATGACTCAACCAAAGGAAATGGTGGATCCATAGAGCCTTTGATGGTTAATCAGGCTGGTCATGGCAGGGGGAAGGTTTAGCCCTCTACTTCTGGATATCCAGTGTGTACTCCGGTCATATCCCAACTAAATATGACAGGGGGGAACGACGCCTGTTGGATGTGCCTAGCCAGAGTACACAGGTCTATGCATATGTCTTGCGGTGAGCATAGGAAAATGTGCGCAGATTAGCCCTGCACATTTTCCAGAAGTTGATCTACCACCATTCAATTTCACAATTTTATTTTAAACTCAGGCGAGCGCAGGGCCATTTAGCCCACATTACCGCCCGGGGAACCACCCACGGTGTCACAATACTTACAAGTAGCTGTGTGGAGCATCACCGCTTCCTATCCAGTGCAGCCTGAAGGAGTGAGTTATACTAACTATCATTGTCCCGGGGGTGTGCGTGAAGTAAATTTACAGAGAGTTAACAAAGTTCAAAGCATCCTCCGGGGATGTAAAAAAGTGGGATTTGACCCCATGTATTAATTTCAGCTAAACAGGAAACAGCATTTGATATTTCACGTTTTTATCCCTCAGGCGTTGCTTGACATCAAATAATGTACACCTGGCCGACTGTACGGCAACATTACAGTCAGGGTATATAGAGACATGGGCATTGTCATATCTCAACTTGCCTTTCTCTCTGGCAGCCTAAGAATGAAATCCCTGTCTCTGTAGTTTAGCACCCTGCCAATGATGGTGCAAGGGGGCATTCCGGGGCAGGGCTCAAACCAGGCATGCAGTGTGCCCTCTCGATGAGGAAGTGGCTGGAGAAAACAGGGTGACCCAGCATGATCGCTAGTTGTTTTTCCAGGCCCATCTCCAGGCACATCTCCAGGGACCCCTTTGCAGTTGTCTCAGTGAGGCCAACAATTCGAAAATTGTTCTGGCGCACTCTGGATTCTAAGTTGTCATGCCTGTCTTGTGCAGCTATCATGTCCTTTTCCATATGTGGCACCTTCCCCCTCGGGGTGCTAACCAAATCTTCTGTAAAGCCAATATGAGTTTTCCCCCGACATATGGCCACATAGCTGTTCAATCTTGTGCTGTGAGTTTTTAAGTCTGCCCGCTAGGGTGTCTATTTGTTGTTCCAACAAATCAGGGTGCCCTTCATCTTCAACATTATGGCATACAGTTCCATAGAGTGCTGCTTTCCACCTGGGCCATCAGCGGATGTGAACTACTCAGGCGAGGGTCCAGGGTCCTTTGTGGGAGGGGTGGCCTTAGCAAATGCATACAAATGGCTTTGCTTTTTGTAGCTAGAGCTGGGCATCTTACCTACAGGGGAGGTAAGTCATCTCAAAGTGTAGTTAGCACAATCACCTGACATGTGAGTTACTCTGACTCACGGAAAGTAGGTTTTCCAAGCAGACCAATGATTAGGGCTCCTGTTACCCTGACAGTCAGGGTATCGGTTAGGGCAGTTTCCCATGGATCACTAGGAGTAGAACCACAGGACTGTCCTTACCAGATCCCAGCCTCTCAACAGTGCCATGGAGGAGAGGCCTTCACTCGTCTGCTGTGCCCAAGCAGGGTACACAAGACCACATTGCACAGGGAGGAGTGGGCATGAGCCGAGTGGCTGCCCGTGCATAGATGTGACCTGTTCAGCTACCTAGCTCCTCACAGAGGTTCTGATCAGCTGCTTGCCCTTACTGCTAGCTACTCAGGTGGTAGTCGAGCACATCCAGGGACATCGAGCCTTTAAGACCTCACACAGCAGTGCCGCGGCCTGGGCGCTCCCCAAGCTCCAACACCCGAGCACAGCGTTAGGATGGGATGTCCCTGCAGCCTCCAGCCTCTGCTGAGCCTATCACACTGATATGAGTCACTGCATATGGCGCGTCTCAGCCCCAGTGGCCCGGGACAGCTCAGGACCCTCACCGACGGTTCAGCGTAGCACACTATAGTGGTCACCTGTGTGCATGGGGGCTTTAGTGTCAAGGTGCGTGATGTCTACATAAGAATGTCGTTGCGTGAGGGACTTCAGAAAGGCACTGAAAACCACTTTATTCAAGTAAACATATACCTGCCTCACTGTTCCCAGGTACCTGGAAAACGAGTATTGTCTGTAACCAATCTTTTACTGTGTTCTCATATTGTACCTATGTCAATGTTCCCATGTAACCTGGAACAAAAGCAATGTCTGTAACCAATCTTCTACTGTGTCCTCATATTGTACCTATGTAAAGTGAGCCTTCTGTAACAGCGCCACGATGCCCGAGGGCAGTTGTGCGCTTTAAAAATGCAAATAAAATACAATAAATAAATAAAAGGGACTGCGTACTATACTTGACCATTGTCAGTTGAATGGCCGGTATTAGTGCTGAAGCCCGCGTGGCGGTTTGCCGGCTCTTGACTATTTCCATCTAGTGCCCTGCGAGGCACACTTCCATGTTGCATCAATAAAGGCACTGCATCAAACTACCTTGGAGTCCCTCATTTTTGCCTCGACTCAGTGACTTTCCAGCTTCTGCTACAACATACTGGCGACAAGTTGCCTACTGCTGCAGGAGAGGGCAGTCATGTCAAGATCTGCTCCTATTGCCTCCGCCACCCATGGCTTATCAGTGAGGGATACCACTTTCAGTTTGTAAGGGGAAAGGTGGGTAGTGGTCACCTGTGGGTGTCAGGTTGCACATGGTCTCTGTGTGCATTGGATCCTCAGTGTCATGGTGCATGACACCTACAGAAGAATGTGGTCACGTGATGAACTGCGTTCTATACATCACCATAGTCAGTTTAACTGCTGGTGTTAGAGCTACAGCCTGGTGGCACACTTCGATGTTGCACCAATAAAGGCACCACATGAACCTACCTTGGAGTCCCTCGTCTTTGCCTTGATTTAGTGACCTTCCATCTTCCACTGCAACACACACCTCTTATGTTCTGCTACAGTGTCGGGCCAACTGCTCTGCCACCTGTAGGTTAGGCCGCCAGTGAAAAGCAGCCTGCAGTGGCTATACCAGGATATGTCAGTCTTTCCCCATATCTTCCACTGCCATAAGCCAAAGGGTAGCTGGGATGACACGTCAGGACCCACAGTGTACAGCTTCCTCACTTGAACTTCACAGGCCACGGTACGGTTCGACAGCTACAAGGCCTGCAGTGTCTTCAAACTCACTACTCAGGTGACCACAGGATGTATCTTCAGCTGGCCATTGTATTGTCGGGAATTGTAGTCTGGGACTGGCTGTGTGGGACGGGGGACCGGGGTGGGAAGTGACGTAGCAGAAGGGCAAGTCAGTTTGGAGCTATCAGGAATAAAGAGGGTTGTACCAGTGCCCATGTTGCATTGACTTTCTGCTGCGCGTCTAGTTGGGGACGGCCCCTCCTGCACCGGAGGTCCCGGTGAGGAAGCTGACATTGGCAACAAAGAGAACAGCCCACGTGTGGGTGAGGATCACAGTCCACAGAGACTGCAGCACTCACATCCAGAGTGCTGTATATGCCACAAATACCGCCAGACCGCCGGTGGGGCACGTTGAGGGCGAGGCACACTGCAGATGGAACACATAGACCGTAGTAGTGCAATTAAGACCCAAAGCTGGGGCAGTGAGTGCTGAATAGCAGGGAAGACGCCTGGGGGCCTAAGAGGACCACATGTGCAGTGCTCGTGCCTGACTTCAGGCGACCTCCATCTTGTGGGCCATCACCTTTCCACGTATCGGGGAGACACACATTCAAATAAACTGCTAACAAGCTGCAAATCACTACTGGGTGTCCTCTCATAACAGCATCACCAGGGTGATGCTCACAGATAGGAGGAGGGACAGGAGTGCAGGACCCCATGAGGCAAGGCTAGCAGAACCATCATGTCGCACCCTGACATACCAGTCACAGTCCCAATCACCCCTACGACACAGAGCCATCACCGAGTGTCTGAGTCTTTGGTGGTGCAGCTGCCAGGTGTATTTGATTTGTCAGACACCAGCAACATGGGACCAAGATGGGCCAGGTGGGTTCGAGATTTTGACTTGTATGTGGGGGCCATAGGTCCTGTAGAAGATGCCCAACAACAATGTCTGCTAAAGCTAGTGGCAGGCCATGCCACCAGGGACATTGTAGATAAGTTTACAGCCGACTCTACAGACACTATTCAAACACTAAAAACTGCATTAGCCACCTACCTCACACCACATATCAACACGTATTGCAAAAGGCATATATTCCACACCACGAAACAAATAAAGGGAGCCACCATGTTTGTTAATGAAACACTGGGACTTAAACAACTACTCAAACACAGTAGCACTGAGATCTCAGATCATAGCAGGATGCGGAGCACAGAACTTTAGAAGGAAACTACTACAAAAAGCCAGAACGTTGTAAGAAATACACATGCTAGCGAGAGTGGAACTGGCTGTGGACTCACAAGTGGAGTCATTTGACAACCCAAAAGCATCACCAGCACATTCAAGTCATTTGAAAACCCAAAAGGATCACCAGCACATCCAGATGCCATACAAAAGGTGCTAGGGACATCAAGGTCTCAAGGTGAACCGTTCTGCTACAGGTGCGGCTATGAATTTCCACACGATGGAGCTTGCCCAGTGATCGGCCAGAGATGTGCTGCATGTGGTGAAGAAAACCATTTTAAGGCAGTATATGGGTCTGTCCGGGACAACAAGGGCAGCATAACCCCCTGGCCGAGGATGAGGACTGCCACCACCTTAGCTGAAGCCTACCACATTGCCACCCAACGGCAAAGCAGAGGGACGAAAGGGGAGAGACGTAATCATGGCTCAGGCGATGAGAAGCAGTGGACAGATTGGAAGGATGACAGACTGGAGAGGGATAGAAGAAAATATTGCATCCGATCAGCATAACCAGAACGCTGCTCCAGATGACACGTACGATACTTGGTTGAGCAATCACCATCAGACACAGAGCCAAGCTCCTCTGAAGGAGAACAAAGGCGAAAGGGATATCTATATGCGTTGGACAACTAGGCACAAGCGACCAAGCACAGACTGGTTCGACTGTGTGTGGGCATGCAGAGACCGAATCAAGCCATCAGGATGGAACTGCACTTTGCCCCTCACATCATAGATATGGTTCACTTTCTCAAAGGAGCCATGGTGTTCTCGAAATTAGACCTAAATATCATCAGTTGGTCCTAAATCCAGAGAGCCAATACATCACCACATTTGTAACTCATCTGGGCTTATATAGATATAAATGGCTTAGCTTTGGAGTCTCCTGTGAGTTCAGAAAGGGGACATTTTGATTCTTTGGTTCCATATTTTCCAAAAACGGCATGACCCCCAGATCCAGAAAAAGTGCACGCACTAAATGCAACATCACCAACAAACATCTTAAAATTCCAGTCATTTCTTGGGCTGGCCAGTTATTGTGCACAATATATCAAAGACTTTGCCACCATCAGTGAACCACAGAGGGCTCTCATCAAACAACACACCCCATTTCAGTGGTCGCCGGCATGCCAGCAAACCTTCACATCCATTAGTGACAGGATGGCACAGGCTGAAAACACGCCATATTTTGAAGCAGAGAGAGAGACGGAACTAACGCTGGATGCGAGCCCGGTGGGCCATGGGGCTATCCCACTCAGAAGGGCCCAGACGCCTCTGGTTAAATATATATCATCTCCTATGCAAGCAGGAGTTTGTCAAAGACGGAGCAGGTATACTCCCAAGCAGAGGAGAGCCTGGCAGTCGTTTGGGCCTGCAAACATTTTCACATGTTTTTATATGGAAAACCTTTCACCATCATACCTGATCTTTAAGCCTTTCTCTTTCTCTATGGCAACCTGGAAGCAAAGATGCTGCCCTGCATTTGCAGGTGGGACTTGCGGTTGCAAGACTATGCATTCCACATTATTCATAGGCCAGGTAAAGAAAATAAACCGGCAGACTTTTTGTCGCACCATTCCCGACCAGGGAGTGCGCCAGACTCATCAATCCCACAAGGCATATACCCGTTAGAGCTTGCTAAGGAGTTGGACATCGACACTGCATTTCAGATTGTCATAGAAGGCATGAGATCAGGGAAATGACGGTGAGCCAAGGAAAGGAGCCGTCTAGAATCAGGTGAAATTAAGAAAGAAGTAAATGGTCATTATACCCAGGCAGCTCAGGTGTTGAAGCTAGCACACAAATGACATTGAAGGATTGTCTAGACAAAGAGGATGCTGAGACAAAAAGCTCAGCTCGATGGTGGAAGACCTACAGCGGGAGTGCCCTACATGTGGTCTAATAACTCCAAAAACATGCCATTCCTCTACTGGATAGGATCATCACAGCATACAACATCCTCAGGCAGGTAAATCAAACAATGGGCCACCATTTACAAGCCAGGATTTTAAAGCTAAAAACCTTGGGGTCATCTTCGACTTCACTCTCTCATCTTCTCACATCTCTGGTGTCTCTAAGAAGTCACACTACCACCTGCACCTTCTCAGAGGTATTCTTCCTTTCCTATCCTTCCCCCAGAACCTCACTGTCTCCAGAGCTCTGGTTCTCTCTAGACTGGACTACTGCAACAGCCTCTTTCTAAATCTGCCTGCTTCTACTCTCCGCCCTCTGCAACTCATCCAGAACAGGACTGCAAGACTTGTCCTTGGCCTCAACACCAGGGATCGATTCTCTCCAGAACTGAAATCTCTGCACTGGCTCCCAGTGGCTGTGAGGATTAAGTTCAAAACCCTCTGCATTTTCCACAAGGCCTTCTGGGACCTGGGGCCTCAATACCTCCAACTCTCTCTTCCAAAATATCTTGCTTCTCGAGCTCTTCGCTCATCCGCCTCCAACTCCCTCAGGGTCAGTCGCTTCTCCAAGCAACAAGTTGGTGGTCGATCTCTTTCTTCGGCTGGGGCCTCCCTCTGGAACAGCCCCCCTGCCTCCCCGAAACCTGAGTTGAACCATCTCCGGTTCCGGAAGCACCTCAAGACCTTCCTCTTTGCTTCTGCTTTCTCTCCTCCTCCCCCCTGCTGAACTCCTGACTGAAGTTGCTCTGGTCATCTGGCTACCCTCTGATCTTGGGCCCAGGTTCCCTCCCCCACCAGCTGCACACCTTCACTGCCTCCCAGGCAACCCCTGCACTTGGGGGCTGTTTCTGTATCCCTATAGTTACAGCCAGCTCTTGACACTTGATGTCTGCATTTACCCCTGCACTTGCCACTAGCTTGCCACACTTTTACCTACTACTTTTATTTATTCTATTTATTTTTTACTGTTGATCCTATGTATTGCACTGCACCCTCGCTGTACATGCACTTTCCCTTTGCCCCCTCCCATGCACTTTCGCGATCTCAATGCCACCTGGCCTAGTAAGATCATTGTCTTTGTCTTCCCTCTATTCCCCCTCCCTTGCTTCGTCACGCTCTGAAACCTTGTGTATAGCCGCGTTATAAATGCCATATCATATCATATCATATCATATCAATGCTTTCTCAGAGTATATGGGGTTCCATCATAGGAAGATAACCCCTTATGGCCACAGGCCAATGGAATGATTGAACGCTTCATGGCCAACCTGACGTGAACACTGCAAATCTCACACCTGACGGGACACCCATATGAAGAGGTGCTGCATCAGCTGTTACGAGACTACCAGAGTATGCCGCACAGCTCCACTGGGAAGTGCCTGGCAGAGGTCATGTTTGGCTGCAACATTCGCACACAGTTACCGCATCATCAGGGGGCTGAAGGAAAATATGCAGAAGACCAAGATCTGAGGGGACGAGACACAGAAGCCAAAGAAAGTATGTAAGGTTATGCAGGCCATAGGAGGCGAAACAATCCACGTTGACTGTAGGGGATGTAGTGGTAGTTAAACAACCCAAGGCCAGAAAGAGTGACACCATATTTCATGAGGACCCTTTAATTATCACTGCGATGAATGGCTCCATGATCACGGCTGAAGGAGACCACCGACAGGTGACAAGGAACTTGCCACACTTCAAGAGACTGACAAGCAGTGAACCACAAAGGAGAAGAAGCTGTGAGGAGAGGGAAACCTTCTACTCATCTGATGAATCATATCAAGGAGATGGTGAGGACTCTGATGGGGCTGGGTGAGATGATTGGGCGAGTGATGCCTGACGTCAGCTGGCAGAGGTGAGGGATCAGCGACTACAATGGGCAAGAACCAGGACTCGCAGACTCATAGAAGAAATGAGGTGACAAGTGTGTCATTATTTAAATTTGGGGTGGGGGTGGGGGTGTAGTGTCAGGAATTGTAGTCCGGGACTGGCGGGCGGGATGTGGGAGCAAGGAGGGAAGTTAGGTTGGGGAAGGGGAAGGGAAAGTCAGTTTGGAGCTACCAGCAATAAAGGTGGTTGTACCAGTGCTCCATCTATTGCCTTTGTGCTGCGTGGCTAGTTATGGACGGCCCCCCTTCCCCAGAGGTCCCGGTGAGGAGGGGCATTATGTGATGTGTGGTATATTTGAGTGTGTGGAATGTGTGAGGGACAATGTGGAGAGAAAGAATGGGGGAGAACTTTTTTGAATTTTTTGGGGACAAAAAGTGATGTGTTTTTTGACAAACTAAAACACTGTGTGCAGTGTGTCAGTACAGACAAAAGGGCAAAAAGAGTACGACCACCACCACTGTGGGAGGAGAAACCCCAGAGTATATGTGTAAGGACCTACCGCTATATTGAGACAGACACGATATAAACAGTTGGTGACAGAGACAAAAGGAGGGGGTATGCCCTGCTCGTGGCCAGAGCAGGGCTCCCACAATAAGGGTGTGTTAGAGCATATGCCCATATTCCTTATAGCCAAATATAAGGGAAAATAGTTACAAAGGAGTAAGGAGGTCTTAGACCTTTGGAATATGTTCTAAGACACAGAAGAGGGAGGACAGACAGGATGGTAGCAAGGGCGATTGCCCAGGATGAGAGGGCGGGCGGCGACAGAGCACAGAGGGATATACCCATTCACACCCCGCCTCCACATATGTGCCCACAGCAGCGACAGCACCCCCACCCCATATGTTTCCCCTCCAGATGCCACAGGTCATGCTGATGTCAACAAAAGAGAATTAGAGGTGGCATTATCCTTGGCAAGAGCAGAATTAAATTGACTGCAAACAGCTAAAAACAAAGTGAAAATTGACAGACAGGTAGAGCAGGCACCAGATGATTTTGAGGATGACGAGGATGAGGAGGCAGAAAAGGCACCGAACGAACCTTTAGGGTGGTTAAGCAGCAGATTTGGCTGGTTAGCGGTAGCAAGGAAGAAGGGAAATGGGAAGAAGACAGAGGAGAACAACGCACGACTGCAAATGCCTCTCATACATAAGGGGACCGGCAGGCCTCATTATGTGCCAAGGGCATAGATCGACAAAAACAATCTAATTAAAGCACTCCTGAGCCTTACCGCAGGGCAGGGAAATGGATCTATGCATTTGATAAACAAACAGCGGGAGTGCCCCTAGACGTAGGAGATATCAAAAGCCTATTGGTAGCTAAAATCGGGGAACAGGCTGCCGATGTGTGGGTAAAAGTGGGGTACCCGGGAGTAACTCTGGGAAACAACACGCATGACAGATCGCCCTTTAATAAGATTTGTACACAAATATGGCATGCACTGTGACAAGCATTTAATAAACACCCCCGATTTTCAGTCCATAATGCAATGTACTATGGGCGATGACGAAGATGCTGCTCAATTCATTCTTAAAGTTCAGGAGATGTGGAGACCAGAAACAGGTAACAAATGGGATCAATACATTCCCTTTTTCTAATTTATTGTTAAACAGGGCCTTCCCAAAGAGGTGCAGAAGGCACTAGACAAAATTGTGGGGGTTGAAGCAAAGGGGTGTCCTGAAATACAGAGCATAATAGCACACCATTGCAGAAGAATAAAGGACTGTGACAAGGAAATGATACAAAGGCAACATGCAGAGGAAGAGAAACTAGTACAAAATAAATTAGCTGAGGTCGCTGTAGAGGCATCAGTATCGACGCCGGCACAGACATACGTGGCAGGATACCCACTTAATTTCGCAAATGCCAGAATAGCAGCAGTGTGGTCAGAAGGAGGACAAGGACAGTGGGGCAGGAACACACAATATCCCTGCCCCCAGTGGCAAGGAGGACAACAGCAAGGAAGAGGTGGGTTCTGAGGATAAAGGGGAGGGGGATTTGGAGTGGGGTTCGGAGGAATTGGGCCCAGAGAGGGAGGAATGTGGCCATCGCAATGTTGGAACTATGGAAAGTGGGGACATTTTTCAAGCGAGTGTAGAAGCAGACAGGGAATGGAGTATAGTTACGGTCAACACAATTATGGTGCGATGCCTCAAGGCATCTCTCAAGGACCAACTCCCAGAATGACTTCCAGACCCCACAAAATACACCAAGCATACATGCAGTTGCAGCTGCAGATACCAAATCCATGCCCACAGCATCCACAACAGCAAACGGTACAACAATATATGCCCCCACAACAACTTCCAGCAGACAGGAAACATGAACCAGAGACACAGTCACCCCATGACAGGGCGCAACAGTGGTGGGGGGAAACCCCTTCTCATTTCTGGGAACCAATACATACCCTGATTGGGACAGCCCACAGTGAGCACTTGAGTCTCCGGTCCTGTCGATGACCCTTAACACAGAAGAGGAACCCTAGGTGGGGGCAGAGCCAGGAAACAAGCAATTGATTTTTTTGGTTGATTTGGGCACTGGGAATTCATGCATCAGTGAAGGGGACTTCCCATTATCTGGCAAAAATCTCGACACCAGGGATTCTCTCGGGCTATTTCTACGGATCCATATACTAAATATTTGGATGTAAAAGTGGGGGAAAGGTTGTGCGTGCACACCTTTTGTACTTTGAGAGAATCCCTGTCAACTTGCTCGACAGGGATCTGATAAGCAAGTTGAACATTACTATCTCATTTACTGATCACAGCATTGTCTACGCAACACCAGCAATGTTCACAATGAGAGCAATGGTCATAATACACACCATGGCATGTGAGGTAGTAGTTGGAGGCATACCGTCGACCCAGAAATGTTTATATACAGCATAACAGTGCTCATAGAAGCAGTGCCACAAATTGTCGAAGCATGCTCGAGAGTGCCAACCGATTTCATTTTCTGCCCTGTGGTGTCCCCAGAATTGGTATCAGGTACACTATTGTCCCTAGACCTATAAGGGATGCTAGTATCTGCAAAGAGAGTGGTTGTCCTCGGAACAGACAGACAAGGGTGCCGGTGGCGTATTGTATTGTGTCCCACCTTACCCCTAAAAGAAGTAACAGATGCAGAACTTTTTCCATCCCTGCCACCATTTATGTAGCATCCCTAAAAAGCAGCCCACTTCACAGTGGTTGATTTAAAACATGCCTTCTTTTCTATTCCTTTGTATCCAAACTCACAATACCTCTCTGCCTTCACCCATGGCGGTAAGCGCTATGAACACACTTGTTTGCCCCAAGGGTACTGTGAAAGCCCAAGCATCTTCAAAAGAATACTACAGGCAGATTTAGGTAACATCCATGTGCCCAGCACGGTCATCCAGTACATGGATGCTATCTCTTTGAGAAGGAACTAATCTCCATTGACTACCAGGTTCTCAACTCCAAGCCCACCTGCATTAGTGGAAACCAACTTGATTGGATCATTTCCAACAATGTAAACACTACGAATCTCGAGACATATCCCTGTATATGGTCTGACCACCATAAAATTGAGCTAAACCTCACACCCAGAGAAAACATAAAACAAATGAACAATACTCCAATCACCACTTTAAGCAGAAACTTCAAAAAGATCACACCAGCCCTCCTTGAACTAGGCCTAGCCCATCTATTGAATTCTACAAAGGAAGAGGATTCATGCAAAAAACGAATAGCTGTCTACAACAACCAATTCACAAGAATTCTTGACCAATACGCTCCCCTCAAACAAAAGCTTGTAAGGCCCAACAAAAACCATCAGAATTGGTTTAACGCTGAAACCAATAGTCTAAAAAAAGCGAAAAGAAAAGCCGAAAGAAAATGCACAAAAGACCCCTCGGTAACTAACAAAGAAAACTAGAAAAAGTTAGACCAAGCATAGAGAGAAAAACTGATGTTAGCAAAACAAAGCTACTATAATGACCACATTAACTCAGCATCCAATTCCACAGGCAAACTCTTCCAAATTCTTAAATCAGTTGACAAACCTGCTACCCTGTCTCCTCCATTCCAACCATCTCAAGGAGACTGTGAAATGGTACAAACAGCATTTCATAACAAAGTCCTGGAAGCCCAAAAAACAATACAAGCATGCATAACAACTAATCAATCCTCTATTCAACCTAACCCTGTGAACGAGCCCATCCACCCAGAGCTGATTAAATTCCAGTTCTCCAAAACCACTATAAAAGAAATAACCAAAGTCCTCGCCTCTACAAAGTGCAACTACTGTACAGAAGACACCCTTCCCCCCAAATTGCTTCTTGACAATACTGAGCTCTTTGCCCCCTTTCTTTGCAGAATGGTTAACTTGTCCTTCAGAGACCATAAGGTACCCACATCCATCAAAACTCGTAAAGAAAACCGGCTTAGACCAACGTGACCCAGCCAATCTTCGACCTATTACAAATTGCAATTTTCTCCTCAAAATTCGCGATAAAGTTGCAACAAGCCAACTGCAAAAATATATCGATCAGAATAATTTACTACATACCCAACAATCTGGATTCAGAGAGGCCCATGGTACAGAATCAGCCCTTTTGGACCTCCAGACCAAAATGTTGAGTATAATGGACAAAGGCAAATCAGGATTACTAATCTTGCTGGACCTCTCAGCAGCTTTTGATTTGCTAGATCATGACAAGCTCCGAGAGGTCCTAGAGAAGTCAGGCAATTGTTCACCAGATGCCATTGAATAGATAGCCCCATTTCAAGGAAATAGGAGCTCCAGGATCCAATGGGGTGACCATACATCGGTCTCCCAGCAGGTGGACTGTGGTGTGCCTCAAGGAGCCCATTTTTCACCATTGCTTTTTAACATCTATATGGGTTGTCTCTGCTCCCTCCTTACCAACATGGACAATATTTTTCACGAACTTCACAGATGACACGTAATTGGTGATAGAACTGACTGGCTGGCACATTACTGCCAATTGCAGGCTTGACTCTGTCTATAACTCCATTGAGGCATGGATGAAGACCAACTGGATATGCCTCAATGGAGAGAAAACCGAGCTCATGGTGTTTGGTTCCCCTCAAGCACGAGCGAAATTAGATCCAGCTTATGCAACCTTCAAATTAAAAATTCACAGGTGAAGGTCTCAGATAAAGTGAAGACTCTCGGTGTGTACCTGCAGCCCTCCCTTGGAGGAGAGCACAGGTGGAATACCTCAAACGGACATCCCAATACCCCAAAGACTGTTAAAGCAAATCAAACCTCACTTGAGCCAACAAAACAGCTATACTATCGCTAGAGCAATCATATTATATAGACTGGATTATGGAAACTTTCTAATGCCAGGTGCCAGTAGAAAGTGCCTAAAACAATGCCAAGTCATTCAAAATAATACCATAAGAACAATCACTGACAAATCTATCACTGAGGAGTGAAAAGCCCTCCACTGGCTCTCTATCGAAGACCGAATTACTTTCTAGTCCATGTCTCTCGTCCATCACTGTCTATATGGCTCTGCCCCGGAATACCTCAAAAAACCAATCAGCCCCTACGTACCCAGATGGACGTTAAGATCTGGAAATAAAGGGCTTGTTAACGCTGGACAAACAAACAAAACCAACGGCCTGGGTCAAGCTTTCCATAGCTTAGCCATGACCAAATGGAACAGACTCCCACTAGATCTCCGACTCGAGCCCAACTACTTGAAATTCAGAAAAAACCTGGAAATTGCACTGTTCAACTAGATACCATCACACTGTCTGACTATGCCATCCTTTTGTCCTGTTCTCCTAATGTTGTCTGTGTCTCTTTGTCAGCACCCTGATGCCTGTGGGCTGCGGCGCTCTATAAATAAATAAATAAATAAATAAAAATAAATGGATGACTTTCTCGTTTGCAGTGGCAGTGAGCAAGACTGTCGTAAAGACTCCATTATCCTTCTACAACTCTTGGCCCGCAAGGGGTACAAGTTTGACAAGGCCAAATTCCAATATTGCCAACTTGAGGTACTGTGCTTGGGCCAGTTGATATCAGCAAATGGCAAAAGAATAATCCCAGCACAGCAGCATCCGTGCTCATCACGCGCAGACTTGTGACAGTGAAGGACATGCAAAAGTTTCTAGGGTTATGCAATTACTGCAGAGCATGGATTCTAGATTAAGCAGCAAACACAAGGCCACTTCTACAGGATCTCAAAGAAGCACAGAAAGGACAAGCCATTGACCTATTACAGTGGTACGCTTGACTCAGTGATACAAGGACAATTCGCATGTGGATAAGCACTTGCTGCAGCTGACTCTACAATAGAAAAAAGTTCCACAATTGCTGTGGGGTGCTGAGTAAGTCTGTATGTAGAGCATTCTGTTTTTGCCATTTAAGAATGGTCAATGTCTACCCTAACCACACACAGAGCATTGGAATGCGAGATTATAATCTCAAAGCCATTCATGTTATGCGATGCAAAACAGTAAATCCCACCACGTTCTTAAAAGAAGTGTGCACAAACAAGGACTTGCAACGGCACGGCTGTGCTACATATGAAGCGGAGGAAGATGACATCCCCAAATCAAAAGACAGCCCATCACAAGAAGTGGAAGTGCTCTTTGTTGACAGTTCAGTGACAATTGACCAGGACATGTGACAAAGACATACAGGAGTGGCAGTTGTGCGCTTTGAGGGAGGAAAATATGAGACACTAGTGATGAAGAGATTACCCATGCACTATTCAGCACAGGCAGCAGAGCTTGTGGCACTTATAGAGGTGCTACACGCATCACAACAATGCCACGTGACCATTTATTTTGACTCAGCATACGTCACTACAACAGTGCATGCTGAGTTGTCACAATGGAAATGGAAAGGTTTCCGTAGAGCAGACAATTCCCCAGTGCAACACGCAGCAATATTCGATACACTGATTTCCACACTGTCACAACCCTCTGTGGTGCGGTCATTAAATGTGCCGCCCACACCTGCAACACTGACAAAATGTCATTAGGGAACGCTGTGGCAGATGCTCTCTCGAACCCCCATTTTTGTTTCCTCTACAGGAGCGTACGAAATGGTTACGATGTCCTTCAATTGCGTGATGTTTTTTCGCAGGGTTTTTTACTGCTAATTTTTTTTTTTTTAAAAACCCATCTAATTTTTTAGGGGGGGTTAGTAAATTATATATAGGGGGTGGGTGTTTGTGAATAAATTCAAATGAAAGAAAATGGGGGACTTGGAGGGACCCCCACAAAAAATTATTTAAAAGATATTCGATGCAAGCGTATACCTCTCAATAGACCATTCTGGAGGGGCTCTTTGTATATGGCTGTGACCCACGCACCTCGCCACTGGGGTCCTGCCACCCATGGACCATAAGGGCAAATTTGCAAAATATAGGTTTACACCAACCCACGACTCCCTGAGGCCACCCGCCGAGTCCAAGATGTCGACTGTAGGATCTGACACCGCTGCCACCAAAGCAGATGTTGCTGACCTGCTTACCGAGATGAGAAGCATGAGAGCAGATATAGGCAGCAAAATCGATAAAATCACACAAAGAATTGACAAAAAGGACGACAGGCTGGAACAAGTCGAGCACAACCAAACCTCTCTGAACACGTTGGAGGCTCAAATGGATCACCGCATCGCAGAAATAGAACACAGGGAAGAACAAATACGCCTAAAGATTGACGATCTCGAAAATAGGGAGTGCCGTAACAACATTTGTGTGTTCGTCGTGCCCGAAAAGGAAGGTGACACCGATCTTGACCTAAAACAGACCCTACACAACATTCTTATGCTCTTATTTAGGGATGGATTAGTGGATGAACCGAAAATTGACCGCATCCATAGGGCTGGAGGTAGACCAGGAGGCCCGAGATCAATACTGGCTCATTTTCACAACTACGCGGACAGAGCTAGGATCCTAGAAAAGGCCAGACAATGCACCACAGCTTTCACTGGGCGAAGCGAACATCTCAATCTACCAAGATCTATCATCACTCACGTTGGCAATGAGGAAGAAATGCTCCTCAATTACACGGATGCTGAAGGACAAAGGTATCAGGTACCGGTGGGGTTATCCGTTCTCACCCACCTTTGATTGGGAGGCCTCGACAACAAAACTAGTTTCGGAAAAGGACATTGCGGACTGTATAGCGGACCTGTTGGGTCCCCAGGGAGAAGGGCCCTCCCTTGCTGGATCGAAAGGAGGTGAGGGTGAGTGGCGTACTAAGGGCCCGCGGCGCAGGAGGATTCAGGGATCCATAAAATTCCGGAGAATGAACAATTGACCCGGATTCCAGGCTGTCACGTTAAGCAGCACGTGGCAAAGGTACAATGGGGTCATTGGTATGGTTGAAGCTGAGTGCTCGGGCGCCGCCCGTGAGAAAGCAGAGGTTTTTCGGTATGTTGGTGCGGGGAGCTCACGCGCAGCATGCACCAGCGGTGCACCCGACCCCAGGGTCACACTTTAGATCTAATTGTCTAATTTCTGTTACGCATTTGACAAACTGGGACCTGCATGTTTAGGATGCCTGGGTGGAAATGTGGGGTAAAATGGACACCGGAACATTGCCCAAGAAGGGGGTCAGAATTAACACTTGTATGTTGCTTTTGCGGTGTTTAGGTTGCACGGTTGGGGGCTCACTGTTAAATATGTTTACGTTAGGATAGGAGCGCTTGTTTCGCAGTTTCCATTGGTGGTCCGAGGCCGACTGGGTGATGTCAACCTGGACGGGTCAGACGCTGAATGTTGGGGGGGAGGGGAGGGAGGAAAGGGTGGGCTGGGAAGAAGACATACGATCTATGAGAAGACGGACCTGGGGGGCGGAAGTACACAAAGTGGGACCATGAAGGGTCAGGGTGCGAATTGGAAGAGTCTCTCCTTGGCCTCTTCAGGACTCGCGGAGAGCAGACGCACGAGAAATGAGCCATGCAATGCATTATCGAGCACGACACGGACCATGATGCAGATGACATGGTCGCTTAAGCACTCACATGACGCTCAAGATGGCGCCTATACTCTCTAACGACACACTACGAATATGCACACTAAATATGAAGGGATTAAATTCCCCCACGAAACGATCCATGGTGGTCAGAGAATTCAGGAGGTCAAACGTAGATGTCCTTTTTCTGCAGGAGGCACGTGTCATGATGCCTACCCCCGGAGCACCAGGCCAGGCCCAGCACCCCCGGATGCAGGCATCATGCCCTCGGGTAAAAGCCCAGCGGCCCCTTATAGGGGCTCTTTGGACTCAGTCCTGGCGCCTTTGGCGCCAGGCTCATGTTGGACATCAGGCCTGGCGCCATAGGCGCCAGGCTCATAAAGGGAGGATTTTTGTGCACTTACCTGATGCAGACCATGCTGCACGCTTCAGGCCTCCCTGAGACCTGAAAGGGACTATTTTTTCATAGGGACTATTTTTTCACTCGGGCGTGGCCAGGGAAGGATACATACCTAGTTGGGGAAGGATACATACCTGGGACTTCTTTGGAGTCTATTTAAGCCACGCCCAGACAGCAGCTCATGCTTCGCGTTGTTCTGCTTCCTGCAGCTTAACGCTCACCGTGTCTGCTCCTGCTCCTGGACTCCAGCCACGCCCGCCTCGAACCAGGAAGACCTGCAAGGAAGGAAGAGAAGAGAAAGGTGAAAACCAAGGACTATTTCAAACTTCTTACCTGCATCCGGAATCTTCTCGCCAGCATCCCTGAAGAAAGACTTCCATTTAAAAGCATTGCGTTGCTCGCTGCAGCGCCACGCTTCACTCACCTGTCCTCGAGACATCTCCAGGCTCCATCGCGGCTGTCAGCATCGGACGCCACATCTCTGCACCTAGGGGAGAGAGGAAGAAACAAAAGGTGAGCAGAAGAAACACAGAAGGAAAGCCTGATTAACAGCCATAATACTTACCGGCTTTTCTTCCACATTTCGGGTCGGCGCCGCCCCGTTGGCAGGTACCGTACCCCGGCCCCTATGGGGAAAGGACAAGAGACATTTCTGGGGAATGATAAGGACATTTAGAGGGATCGCCCTCATCACTACTCACCTCGGCAGTTTAACCCCTCGACGCATCGCCTTCATTCTGCACTTGAAATAAAGGACAGATCACAGGTTAGAAAGACAACATAAAGGGGGCCTCACTTGAACTTTGAACTTTCATACTTACGGCGCATCGCTCAGGAAAGTCAAGTGGATTTTGCCAGCGCCATTCTGAAAACCAGTGAAGTAACTGGACGAACGCGCTCCCCTGCACCAGAAGCAGGATGGAGAGTTCATCCTTCCAAACCATAAGGTGAGCTTAAACCGGGGTTTGGAGGAAGTTAGAGAGGAACGAAGGAGGAGAGGGGGGAGCTAGCACACTATTCTGCAGACTGTTAATCCCCTTTCTCATCTGCAGAAGGATATTCCTACGGGCCAGGCAAGCACGATTTGGAGGTCTTGTGCAATCGGTGTTCCGGGTCCTGCGCATCACGCTAGAAGAGGCCACAGCAATCCAGACTAGACCAGCGCCCCCGTGGGAACCAGGTGAGCGTTACAGCACAATACCAAAGGGGGGAGGAGAGGGTGATTCCATCGCATGAAGTGGGCCCTTCCTACTGGAGTTCTGTTATTTCAAAAAAAGTGGGGTTGGGGATTTTAATTTGCAGGGGCCTTAGGATGTCGACCCTTGAGACTTGGTCAGACAAGGAAGAAAGGGCGTTTGTGGGTGTGGGAAACATTTGAGGCACAATTGTCACCATAGCCACGCTCTAAGCAACTAACCAAGCGCAGAATAGGTTCCTCCATAAAATCACCAAAAAGGTTTTTAGCATGGCCAAGGGACACATAGTGCTAGGTGGAGACTTTAATACATGGATGGACAGCTCTGTGGATAGACAGACTAGGTCCGATGCACACGATCCACCCACCTCCCGAGACGAGGCTGAAATCAAATTAACCCTGGATCTATATGGTCTCACTGACAGCTGGGGCTGTTTGCATCCAGCGGATAGGGGCTTCACCTTTCACTCCCTCCCTCATGACACACTCACACGCATTGATTACATTTTCCTGTCCGATGGCCTCCTGCGAATACTTTGCGCCACGAATATACACCCCATGGCATGGTCGGACCACGACATGGTTATGGTCGACGTATGCTGGAACGACCTGGCCCCTCGGAATACGAAATGGAGATGTAATGACTCCTTATGGGCAGACTCGGTTTTCAAAGAAACTCTTGAAACTGAGATCGATCTATTCTTTGCCGAAAATGACACGGGAGAGGTTGGGAAGATGTCCGTATGGGAAGCAGTCAAGGCCACTTGGAGGGGGGTGCTCATTAGGGAGGGGGCCCGAAAAAAAAGAGAACGTACCCTGATAGAAAAGAATGTTAGGGAGAAGCTCTCCACAGCCCAAAAGTTAGCACAGTCCTCCCCAGGTGAGAGATCCAAGCATCTTGCCGAAGCTAAGAAGCTCAGGGAGGAGCTGAAAATACTTATCGTGGGCAAGACAGCTCAAATCCTACAATACCTCAAACAAAAATATTATGAAAAAGGCGACAAGGCAGACGCCCTCCTGGCAGCTCGTCTCCATACACAGAAGGCAGAGAGGAGGGTCGATCTCATCGAGAGGACTGACGGCTCCCACACAGACATGACAGCCACATCCCCCGAAGGCATACAAGAAGTATTTGCCTTCTTTCATGAAGACTTATATACATGTGACCCGCCCCCTCCTCCTGAGAGTATCGACACATACCTCGAAGAAGTGCAGATCCCCACACTCACATCGGTGGAGGCCGAATCCTTAGACACACCAGTCACAGAAGAGGAAGTCACAGATGCCATTAAACACCTGAAGACGGGAAAGGCCCCTGGGGATGATGGTTTCACGCCTGGGTTTTATAAGACATTCTCCACACTCATTGCCCCCTTTCTTGCATCCTTGTTCAATCACATCTTCGATACAGGCCAAGCCCCCCCGTCCTTCTCTCAGGCCCTGCTTCCTGTCATTCCAAAGGAGGGTAGGGACCCCAAATATTGTAGCTCCTATCGCCCCATCTATCTTCTCAATATTGATGCTAAGGTATATGCTAGAGTCATTGCGGCCCGGTTTGAATCACACTTACCTCGGCTAATACACTCAGATCAAGTTGGCTTCGTAATTGGGAGACAGGGAGCGGATACCATGAGGGAAACACTTCACCTAATTCATGAAGCACAGGGAATGGGTGGGGATCCATCTCTTCTGTCACTGGACGCCGAGAAGGCCTTTGATAGGGTGTCATGGGACTTCTTAGAAAGGGTTTTGGTCTGGAACAGGCTCGGGCCGAAGCTCCGCCGCGCCATCAAAGCACTGTACACATCCCCCACAATGTCAGTAGCAGTGAACGGGGGCTATTCATGCTGGTTTCCCTTGGAAAGGGGAACAAGGCAAGGCTGCCCACTGTCGGCAATACTATTTGTATTGTCCCTTGAGCCGCACAATGTCTGGTTCTTCTTGCGCTATGTAGGATAAAAGGATCCTTCCAGGAACACAGCGTGTGACTAGAGCTTGTGGATCCAGATACCCTGCAATGCTACAACCCAAAAAACCTCAATTGCTTAGAGCAACCATATTTAGTGATTGATTGGCTAATGTACGTAAACAGCAAGTGACAGGAAACAGCACTCAACTGCCTAGCAGAAGGACTTCTGGGATACAAAGAAGAAGTAGTGGCTTTAGTGGGCAGATCCTGTGCACAAATATGGACAGAGCACATTGCATATTTGACATGGATTGTGGCAATGGAAAAGCCAGTGAAAGTGCACAGAGAGGAGAGTTCTGAACTATGCGTCCACAGTGAAGGAACTGTCTTTATCGGCTCCAACGAATGATGTAACAGAACATTGTTGATTCCATACTTGTAAAGGGGCATGGCGGCAGTGATGGATTACTACTGGGTCTGTGGCCAACAAACATGCTTGCACCTCCCACCATCATGGACGGGCTACTGTTCGCTGGCCACGCTGCACTAAGTGCTGTTAGTAGTCCCAGAAGAACACCTGAAAGTGGGGCCGCCCCCACAGTTCCTCCAACATTCAAAGAACAAAATCCACTACCATCACCAAAATTCCACGTCCTACCCAGAAGGGGGCAGTACGAAAAACTGAAAAGAAGAAAGAGGTCGAACTACTTATCCAAGGACTGATCCGCACTGCTCACTGAAATTCCAGATGAATACTGACTTTTCAGTTCAGATGAAAAATGTTTTGCTTCACTACTGCTACCTGGTGTACAGGCAGCAACCAATGCCAAGTGGTTGCAAATTGTGCGCTCGGAACTGGACCAGTTGGCGAATCATACTGAACACGGATTCAGCGTCATAAAGTTTGCACTGAGGGAACTCCAACTGATGACAATGCAAAACCGCCATGTGCTCAACATGTTGATGGCAATGGAAGGAAGTGTTTCCTGCCAAATCAGGGATTCTTGCTGCACGTTCGTGTCCCTAGACTACACAGGGAATGCGTCACTAGATCATATCATTTGTGCAGTACATGGAATAGGAGTTTACATGAACAAATAAGGAGGAATAAAGGGGGGATGGACTGGTTCTGCCTGACCTTCGTATGGTCCCCATCCTGGTTAGCAGCAATCATGAAGACGCTGGTACCCATTATCGTGTTCATCCTGGTCACTTTTCTGCACGTGCCAAATGGGACTTTGTTGCTGTACCAAAACAGTGCCTAATAGCGCAATGATGATGATATCAAATGGTGTTTCAAAAGTACCTCGTAATACAAAAGAAACTGAAATCCAAACTGATCAGGCCATTCCCCAAATGCTCCTTATTTACTATGGAAATGAAGTAGATCGCCTATACCACACCATCCTTGTCGTACCCCCCTACCGTGAACATTATAATGAAGTTTGGGTAGATCTATGACCAGTATGCAGAGCTTGGAAGGCAATAAAAGGAACTCTACCTTATGAGGCTGCAGTAAGAAGAGAAAATGAGTGCAAGTATACAGAGGAATTTGTTACTGTAGAAGTAACAAAAGGGGGGAATGTTGGGAAGGAAATGAATCTCTCCTACCCCCCTAGGCGCTTGAGAGTAAGGTGAATCCCATAACTGCAATTGCGATGTACCACGGGCAAGGGGGGCACGCTAAGAGACTCTGCACGAACAAAATATTACATGAAATATAGAAGCGTAGACACATATAAGAAGTGCCATTTTTGTAGCTATGGTCGAAACATTGGGCCTTGCATGGCTGCGCAGTTAACACAGGCCCAATGTAGAAACCTGAATATGCCCAAGCGCTGATGATAGAGAAACCCATGCTGCTAACTCCCATAGAAACATTCCTTTGTTCCATAACTGTTGCTAGTACATGTTATACCTGGAAGGAATGTGCCCTGCAAGGCCGCAACACAGTACCAGGTGCCTCACAGTAAATGTTTATCGCATCCAGGCTGAAAGCAGACCTCCAACCCCCACCCAGCCCACCATGAGTTATGACACTCGCAACTGTCCCAGTACAAGACCCCTGAATTCCACAAAAGTATGTGGCCCAGACCACCAACCATAAACACAATGGTCATAAATGATCTAAAATAACACAACCATTTCACCTTATTTCATAATGACAAACTTTGTAATACGAGGTACAGGGTGGAATAAATTATAGTCCAAAGCAAGGGTGGAAGCCTTGGGGTGCAAAGAGCGCGATAACTGAATGAGTGAGGAATGTGTGGTCAGCGTGATCTTAAGACTCCCCTTTATGCCAGTCCCTGAGCCCCTCAGGTGCACGCCATAATGATAGAGTAACATTGTCTTGCATAGTAACTTATTGCAAACTCGACCTTGGTTTCCTGGAGATGATTAGCCCAGCAGACACCACATGATGGAAGACAGACAGACGGGGCTGGGACTAATATCCACCTGGTATACCCTATGGAGCAGGCCACCCATGTTTATGGTCTCACCAACCAGCCACGTGGGTCTCGTACTGTGTATGTGTGCATCAGTGATGATGATAGTCTTCCTTATAACATTCTGCTTGTACCATTTTTCGGAAGAACGTTCTTGAGCAGCAGAGTCATTAGCTGGCATACTTATTTTTGGTGTGATTAAAACTTGTTATCCTTACAAGAATCTCTTGTCCTTTTTTCCCCTAGTGGGTTATATTGTTTCTGGCATGATCGATTGTGGGCTTGTCTTCATTTGCAAATTTGTACTGTCATTGCTTTCTCCACAATTACTGCTAGAATCTCTATTAGACCTAATCGCTAAACGGTCTTATATTTTCTTACAAGAACTGTGCTTTACTGTAATATGCCACCTGAATAATTTAGGATTCTCTTTAGAATAATTGATAGATCTTCCAAATACTCTAATGATGATAAAAAATAAAACGAAAGTTTGGGACGCAAATAACAATCTGAGTACCTTTTGAAATAATAAAACAACCGACTATACAGCACCGAAGGATTTCAACCTTATCTTCCATGTACATACCTTACAAAGTTATGCTCAATACAGTTGAGAAGATTTATAATTTACTTTCGGTTTATATCCTCCTGACTCGTGGCCACTTTGGTAGATGGTTTGGGATTTTACGTAAGGATAGACTCTGTCGTCTGTGTCATCAGACGGTAGAGACCATTCGTCATACCCTAACCGCTTGTCCTAAATTAAAAAATGTATATGTGAAGGGATATATAGATCCTACTCCATCAATAGAGTTTTTGAGACGGAGCAATTCTCAAGTAGTATCTATAGGACTGAATCTATTGTGATAACAGCAACAGCTTTTTATATTTTGAAGGAGGCTCTGTGCTTGATCCAAACTGTTACGGAATCAGACTCACTCTCCCCTTGAGAGTTATATGTACTAACTGTTTGTGAAACTGTTTGTGATCGCTAAAATAAATTGATTAGGTCTATATCCATGCTCCCCTGTATATCCCACCCTTGGGGTCGCAGGGCAAATAGACCTTTGAGTGTTATCAGGGATATCATCCCATTTGGAGTGCATGTGGGGCTACCGTGTGGTAACACACGGTTTAGTTTTTCTAGTGTCTAATCAGTCCCGAGTGGCCTCGTGGCATTCGCCCCTTTGCACCTGAAGTCTATTCATATTTTCATACCGGTTTCAATATTCCTTTATACATTAGTAACCAATTTTTGACATGTTAGTGCCTCCCACCCCCCATTTTTTCTTGTTAGCTTTCTCAGCGGCCACACACTTCGGAGGGCACACGAAAATTGAAATCACTCTTGAGTATATGGACCAGCATGTCCTTCACAAAAATGTATCAGACCACGAATAATAGAGCCGAGAACTTAGGCTTCAGCACAGAAGAAGCCAACCGCATCTTATCCCTTATTAAACTGACGGGCGAGGAATTGCTAACCTCAGAGAAACCAGAAGCACTCATAAAACAATTGGAGTGGAAAATACGACGGGAAGTCAATCTCAAACTACATGCATCAACATTGGCACAGTAATATAGGGCACAGAGAATCCCGAGGGGGTTAAGAGTTAACCTTGGACCGACCTTGTGCAAGGAGAATCCTACATTCGTCAAGAGATGGCGTCAGATCCTTAATAAGTGCTCATTAGATCTCATACTCCTTACAATCGAGGAACTAGCACAGAGTCTTAAGTCTCTAGATGAAGATATTGCAAACCTCACAACGTCCTTAACCAAGTGTTACTCTGCAGATCAACTCCAGGAAGTCTTAGACGACACAAATCAGAAAATACAAAGATATAAGCAGGACCTACAAACTAAGAAAATCCGTAAGTTTAGACGAGACACGCTTGACTACAAGTTGGACATTGTCTATACATGGTAGGATTACTACGGGCAACGCCCTAATAACCCCTATCAAGGCCAGGCAACTAAGCCAGGAAAACCTAATACTGGTATTACGTCTTCAGATGCTTCAAGTACTGAACTAGACCCTACTACGGAACTAGAAACTGAACAACGGGCAGGTTCCAGCAACATTGCTACAACAGATGCAGAGGTTCATTTTTTAGAAAAGGACCTATCAGACGCAGACAAAAGAAGAAATCCCCCCAGAATGAAGATACAGAAGAATACCTAGTGGTTAACATATCCTCTTACAGACTCTCTCGTCTTGAACTACAGGTCCTTAGGAAAGGGCTTTCATTTGTTCCATAGAACAACCGCACGCTTCTTAAGGAGAAGATTGATTTCTTTAAACTCGTAAGGAAAATGAAATTGAAATTATTCTTTGCAGGCTTGGAAGAAGATGTCAGGAACACGAGGAGGAATCTGAGTACCTTGAGATCAGCCCAAAGAGCATGTTTAATCCAGAACCATGTCCTGTCTACTTTCGAAAAGGCAATACTTCAAGACCTTAATAAACTGCAGTTTAAAAGTAAAGGATCGGGTAACTTCTCAGTACGAGAACGCCAAACATTGAAGAACTTGTTAGATAACAACACAATAATTTTTAAACCAGCGGACAAAGAGGGTGCCCTCGTGCTAATGGAAACAGGATTATTTGGAGGAAATAGAGCGGCAACTTTCTGATAAGGAAACATACCAAGACATTTCGCTTAACCCAACAGCACAAGTTATGACTCTGATAGCGGAGACGCTGGATGAAGCGGAGAGGAGGGAGGTCATATCCGAGAAAACCCTGAGGTGTTTGGAGAACAAACATCCCATAATCCTGGTACTATATATACTCCCCAAAATTCATAAAAGACTTTTAAAGCCTCCAGGACGTCCGATAATTGCTGCAACTGAGATCCTTTTAGAGCCACTTGCACAGTACCTGGACAGGATTGTACAACCTCTAATGCAGGACACGCCAACGTATCTGCGGGACACTATGGCCTTTCTGAAAAAACTTCAAGGAGTACAATTTGTTGAAGGACAGGACACATTGTTCACAATGGATGTGACGTCGTTGTACACAAATATAGTCCATGAATCTGGACTTGAGGCAGTAGAATGGCTGCTATTAAATTCAGAGAATTGCCAAGGTGACTGTGTGTTTGTATTGACCTTACTGAAACTCGTTCTGATGAACAACTTCTTTAAGTTCGATGAAAGGTAATTTTTGCAAATTCCAGGAACCAGCATGGGAGCAGCCATCGCTCCTTGCTATGCGAATATATATATGTATTTTCTTGAACATGAACACGTGATTTCGTCGCCAAGATGGTTGAGACACCTGACAATGAACATCCGTTACATCAATGACATCTTCGGGATCTGGAGTGGACCGGAAGATGAATTACGAGATTTTTTCTATATGATGAACCAGATGCACCCGAGAATTCAATTCACAACTCTCACGAGCAAGTGCAATATTCATTTTTTGGATGTTGAGATCTCTGCGCAAGCACAGAAATTGGAGACCCGCATTTTCACGAAAGCCACTGACAGGAACAGACTGTTACTCGCTACTAGTTTCCACCCACTGAGAACACTGGACAGTGTCCCCCTGAGCCAATTCCTACGGTATAGGCGTAACATCTCATAACCCACGGAGTACATACGGCAATCTGCCATGTTGGAGAGGAAATTTGAAGAAAGGGGCTATGAACATACACTCATTGAAAACGTGAAAGACCACGTTAGTAAAGTTCAAAGAGACACCTTGCTTGCACCTAAAGCTCAGAAGACCAGCGAGACCCTTGTATATGTTACAACACACTCTACGCAAAGTAGGAGAATCAAGAGGATTATACAGAAACATTGGACAATGCTACAAATGGACCCTAAATTACAACAACTCTTTCGGCAAACACCCACATTCGCGAATAAAAACAATAAGGCGCTGCGCAGTAACCTCGTTAAAGCAGAGTTACAAACTCCGAGATCAGACACAAGTACATTTAGGGGCACGATACCCTGCCTGAATTGCCAACACTGTGCTAATGTTATCAAGGGTAATAGTGTTAGACATCCACATTCAGGGATACCAATCTGGCTGAAACATTCGTGCACATGTGATGCAGTGAATGTGATCTATGGCCTAAAATGTCCTTCCGGCTTTTACTACGTGGGGATGACCACTAGGAAGGCCAAGATACATCGGACGGAGCATAAATCAAATATCCGTACCAAGAGTCAAAAATCACCAGTAGCGGCACACATTGCAGAAGCCAGGCACACAGTAGCCCAATTGAAATGCGTCATACTGGAACAGGTGAAATTGGGGTCAAGGGGAGGTGATAACATAAGGAAGCTTCAACAGAGAGAAATCTTTTGGATTGAGTTGCTGGATTGCCTCAGTCCAAGAGGCATGAACCTTGAATTTGATTTGATGTGTTTTGTCTAATTACCCTTGGCTTTATGTTGAGTGTCGCTTAAATGTATTGACCTCTGACTGTCATGCAGACTGTATAGGATATGAGTATTGACTAGATGTGGAATTGTACTTAACTATTGTCTCCTGTACCGTCAAGATACATGTCTTGTTGAGTAACATGCTGCAGGGTGGCAGTTAGGTTGTGACTGGCTTGGATACTCGCCCTGGGGGTTCCAAGTGGGGCAGATCGCTGAGACAGATTTCTGTTTTCCATCCATTATCTGCCATACCCTATTCGATTGCATTACCAATGCAAATGACAGACCACTAACAAATTTGGTAAATTTTGCCTATTCTGTGTAGGAATATGCTGTTAATTGACTTGTAGATTGTGAACGGCTTGGATGCCCAGAATTGGGTACTCGCAGTGCGGCAGTATGTTGAGACATGTATCTGCCTCTTGATGTGGATCACTTTGTTCAAGGGTCGACAGTGAATGTAAATGCCTGAATTTGCGATTTGCATGGATCTATTTATGTTCCATCCCTTGGTTGTCCTAATAGACCACAAAAGACATTGACTTTAGCATGGGTTTTTGATACATTTGTATTGATGAACTTGGCGATAATTGGGGCGCCAGCAGACTTTGATCTGCAATCCCCCCAGGACTGTATCAAGGAAATTGTAGAACATTGTTACTTGAGATCTAGGTGGCTATGGGGCCCAAGCAGACTTAGTTCTGCATTCCCCCTACACCCACCTTTAGGTTTTGTCACCTATGTGCACTAGTGAACTGGGTGGCAACGGGGACCCCAGCAGACTTCGATCTGCATCTCCCCTTTTGCCCGCCTTTAGGTTTGTGTAACATATGTGTACGTCATATATCCTTGGGGTCAATTATGAGCACGTTATGGTTCCTAAAACACAATGGCCCTCATTACGACCCTGGCGGAAAGTGACTGACCGGACCGCCACAGCGTAAATAGCGTTTCCGCCATTGCACGAAGGAGCAAAGTGCGGCCCATTCCGACCCATCGGGCACGAGCACCACGCCATGGCGGAAGTGCAAAGTCCGCGATGGCGGAAATGACCCCAAAACTGCCCACACCGCCGCCGTACGGCGCCCTAGGTGCAATACCGCCACCCATCTTAGCGGACACCGCAGTGAGCGCCAACCGGAAAGTACGGTGACCGTAAATATACGGAAACGGAAGTAAAAACATGGGCCCGGAACGGGAAACATCCCGCCGTACACCTATAAAACCACAAAATCCACACAACCACTAAAAACACTACCCTGAAACACACCCCAACCCGTCATCCACCCCAGCGAAACCAAGAAAAATGGGAAAAGTAGCGAAGAAAGCGTGCGACCGCAAGCGGCAGGTCCACTTCTCCCGTGAGGAACTCACCGTGCTAACAGAGACCCTCCAGGAGAATGCTGCCGTCGTCTTCTCCACGCAAATGACCAGGACGGCACTTGCGAACAAGAAGGCCATATGGGCTCTGGTGGCACAGCGGGTAAGTGCGGTGGGGACCGCACCCCGCAACCCACAGCAATGCAGAAAGCGATGGGACGACCTGCGGATACGAGTCCGTAGCATACTTTCTGCCAACCGCAACATTGCCACAGCCACCGGGGGAGGTCCTGAATCACCCATCAAGTTGACCCCCTGGGAAGAAATCTGTGCCTCCACCATTGGAATGGAGAGCATAGAGGGAGTCGGAGGGATGGAGAAAGGAGTGCAGACATCCGAAGATTCAGGTAGGTGGGCCAAATAAAACAATGCTAAATCCACAATGTCCAATCATGTGAAGTACCATGTGTCCACATAGTGCAACAGAAACACATGTCCAGGAGAACGTCCACACACATCGGCCTGATAGCGCACTTTAAAACTCACAATAAATACATAAATAATTAAAAACCCCTAAAACACCCACTACACGTGCAGCAGGCACACCCTAACTGCAGGCTGCCAAACAACTGCACCCTCACTCCACACACAAATGAAAGCACCTCCAAGGCCCCGACCCAAATCACCCTCAGGTACCACCCCAATGCATGTGATACAATGCCATTCCAATTCCCACAGACCCATTAATAACCCTCGCCCTCCTTTACTCCACCACAGGGTCCGATCCAAACGACGAGCATCAGGACACCCCTACCAGCACACCTGCAAAGAGGGCCAAGACCAACGGCCAAAGACCCTCCACCTCAGCTGCACGCATCAAGACACGGCAGCAGCACAAATCAGGTGGCAGCACAGAGGAGGGAACATCAACAGGCACCCCAGCAGCCAGCATGCCCACAACACCACCACCACAGGTCCCCCCAACGGATGCCACAGAAGGCACTGCCTCTGGTGGCAGCAGCACCATAGGTGACACCCCATTGATGGCAGCATGCTCCGACACAGAAGACGGGGATGTCAAAGTCAGATCCATCCATGACCTGTCCCAATCCCCCTGTCTGTCCCATCCCGTACAACATGAGGATACCACGCAGGGGCACCCACAAGACGACGACTGGCCATCCCCTACAAGCCCTGTGGCAAGGCAACATGAGGTCACCAGCCCCTCTGTGACACCCCCGCAAATGGCCATGGCCCAGCAGAGGCAACAGTCCCTCGACCAGTTAATCGTGCAACAGCAGCAACTGGCCACGCTCCTCAAGGACCATGCCGATGAATGTGGGGGCACTAAGGCAGACATAGAAACATCAACTGAGACACTTAGGGCAGAAATGGAGAGGAGTACAGAGACACTAAGGGCACAAATGGAGAGTAGCACCGAGAGCCTGAGAGTCCAAATGGAGAGTAGCACCGAGAGCCTGAGAGTCCAAATGGAGAGTAGCACCGAGAGCCTGAGAGTCCAAATGGAGAGTAGCACCGAGAGCCTGAGAGTCCAAATGGAGAGAAGCACCGAGAGCCTGAGGGGGGAACTGCATGCGACGTCCAAAGACGTATGTGCCGAACTTGCCGCAGTGCGCCGTGTGCTCACTGAGCTCTCACAAACCCTTAGGGACATGCATGGACGTGAGCAGGCAGAGACATCATCCGTTGCAAGTTCCGTCCAGGGCAGCCCCCAACGTAGATCTGGGAGGAACCTGCGCTCCACAGGCAGGGGTGCCCCTGATACCCGCAGAGGGGGCTTGCAATAGCGACTGCCCACTGACAATGAGCATCTTTGGACACTGGTGTTCGGGGGGGAGGTAGGAGGGTGGAGGGGGTGTTTTGGGCTCACTTGGGTGGCGGGTCGATAGGGTGTTCAACATGATATCACATATGCCATAAACAGTGCACGATCAACCAATGAGATGTGTGGATAATGATCTTTGTGTACTAGGCCATCATAGGCGTACAGTCCATATTGTGCATGTACCAGACACACACAGTGCCACGAGTACCGTGTCCATGTATCAGCCACCAGGCGTGAGTGCTAGAAGCATGCATCAATGAGATGCTGACGAATGTCACGGCCCTCCGGTGCCTCGCAGACTCCTTGAGGTGCTGCCACATCCCCACCCTCATCATGACCATCTTCAGGTGCTTGCAGTTCTGCGTCAGGGGGCATGGGCACATTTCTACGTACGCACATGTTGTGGAGCATGACACATGCCATGACCATCTTTGCAACCTTCTCATGGCGGTACAGGAGTGCCCCGCCAGACCTGCTGAGGCAGCGGAAACGAGTATTCAGTAGGCCGAATGCCTGTTCAATGACTACACGGGTACGTGAGTGGGCATGGTTGTAGTCCTCCTCATGCTGGTCCCGTGGGTTCCGGACTGGTGTGAGGAGCCATCTCTTCAGTGGATATCCAGCATCACCTGTATGTGGACGATAAACGTATGATGTGGAATGCCATTGCTACGTACGCACACCCCCCCCCCCTTCCTGCCAGGTCATTGCCGAATCACATACCCCACATTATCATGCATGTAATGAGACTCACCGAGTAGCCAGGATCTGTTCCCTGCGTGTCGCTCCATGTAGCGTGGTATTGTAGAGTTCCTCAAGACCATAGAATCATGGGTTGATCCATTTGTACATTCAGGGAATGAAATTGTTTTCGGTTGCGGTACTGGGCCTCCATGGCATGTGGGACGACCAATTCCACATGGGTGCAGTCGATGGCACCAATGCAACCCGGTATGCCGGCAAGTGCATGGAATCCCACTTTTGTGTTGGTAATTTCCTGCTCCGAGCGTGGTAGAGAGATGTAGTCGTCTGCGTGCTGCAGGAGGGCATCGAGCACTTGCAATAGTGTCCGTGAGAACAGTGGCTGAGAAATGCCATGCAACTGTCCGACTGTGTGCTGGTAGGTGCCTGTGGCCAGGAAGTGTAGTACAGACACCACCTTCAGTAGGGGTGGGATGGCGGTTGGGCTATCTATCATGCTGACAAGGTCAGCCTGTGTCATGTCCACAATGGCGGTTATGGTGTCCCGGTCCAAACGGTAGAGGGTGTGGATCTGCTCATCAGTGAGGTTGAACGGATGTGCTCGGAGGCGTGGGATTGCGGGCTGCCTGCGTGGTGGTAGTGGCTGTGCTGGCGGCCCTTGCTGGCCCTGCCTTGGCCTCCTCCTCCTCCTGCGTCCCCTCCGTGCGGCCGGTTGTAGTTGGTGTTCGTCTTCTTCTTGGAGTTGGAGTACTTGCAGTGCTATCAGGTCCCCCAGGGCCAACATCGCGAGTCCTGCCGGTAGCATTTCGGAGTGGGTGTGGTTGTGGGAGGAGACTGGGTGTGCAATTTATGTGTTTTCAGGCTGTATGGCCTCCACCTGTGGTGATTCATTCCACCTGTGCAAGCTGCTCTCCCCTTTGGCCGAGCACGTCCCGCACACAACGCTGCAATTCGAGTAATGGCATCTTGCTATAGAAATCATGTATTTGTACCCGATGGCCGTGTAACATTTGTTGATATGTACATTCGGCTATGGTCCCATTGTTTCACATCAATCTTTGCAGTCGCGAACAGACTTGTGAAGGGTCAGTGGAACGTAGTACTCGAGTAACGGTGGGCCCTCATGCATCACTGTACCGAGTTGCACCGACGGGCGGGGCGTCCCATTTGTGGGTGAAGGCAGTTACCATTTTCACACACAGCCGCACTAGATGGATTAATTTGTGATTTCAAACGGCCACAGATGCCTTTTCGACGTGATGTTGCAAATGAGGAATTCGAAGGGCGGCGCTTTCGGTTTTCAGCTAGCGGCGAGGAGATGCCCACAGGTCTGACTGCAAATATAACGTTCTATTGTTCAATGTCCTTGAGACAGGGGCCATGGCGAGGATGCAATGATTGATATGAATAGTTTGGGATGCGCAATAGCGACGTGGGCGATGAGGCCGGACATTCCCAAATACATGTTACTTCACAACACTGGAATTACGGGCTGGGGCACTGTGGATTTTGCAGGCTGCATAACGCACAGACTCAATGGATATTTCTAATGTTATGTGAGTAAATATTCAGGCGTTTTTATACCGGGATGAGGGAATGATGAATGGATGCATGGGCAGATGATTTGATACAGAGTTTGCCATGTACAGGGCTTCTTGGAATCTGTCCGCCTCCCCTGCGCTATGTGATGCAGGGCTGCCATAGTGGGACCATCGTCTATCTGGCCTTGTTGAGCCCTCCCTGTCTCGACGCGCCTTCAGACACTTGTGTCCATGCACGTTAACATTCCCATCTGATGGATTCTGTTTTGACAGACGCATGCACAGGTACACTCGTTTGTGATGGTGTTTACACCTCGATATAGATGGTTATGAGTCGCAAGTGGTTTTGGGGTGGTGATGATCCTTTGGAGTGGGCTAGCATGGATATGGCTGTGGATTTAGTGTGATCATTGAAGTGAGTTGTTCGAATGTAGTTCTGATGGCCATTCTGTTCTTTTTCTTTTCTTTTGGTTGACAGGTATCTCCTCCCCTTTTGCCACTGCCATCTGTATGCCACTCCTGCAGATGGCTTTTACTCCCGACACCTGCTGCTTCGTGTTAATCAGTGGAGCAGCATTACGATCTTATGGGACGATCGCCAATGGGCCACATGCCCTTACGCAGTACTAGTGGCTCGGAGCAACATTTCGGCCTTTCAGCTGGACTAGTGCCTCCCCATTGGGACGGCCCTGCGGTTCTGTGCGCTTCCATGTTGCCTTTTCGTACGTGAATGTGGCTCTGTGTACCATGATGGAACAGGGCGTCACACAAGTAGTAGCTGGTCATTTCTTGCGGATGCAGCCCACAATGGTGAAATGTGTTTTGGAGTTCATGGCCTAATGGCTGTATGGGCTTGGTGATTTTGTTGTGCATTAAATTTCTATTCTGATATGGGCCGTGTACCGTTCTTCTTTGCGAGTGATGTGGCATATTCCTATTTGGGGAGCGATGTATTGTGAGGAGACCTGCATTGGGTTCCAGCTTCGGAGTTTAGTTGCGTGGTACTGTGCTGGGCGCGTTTGCCTACGAAGCCCAGTGAGGTCAGGGATGGGGGCTGCCAATATGACTGTTTGAATGTTGTCATGCTCAGGGGCGGGGGATTGGGTTTTGTGTGACAGATGCCGGTCAGCCAGGTGGACTGGTGGAATGATGTGATTTTCGGAATATTGCTGGTCACAGGTGCCTGTGTTTGCGTGCGTTTCTTGGGGGGGGACTGTGGTCATGTCCATTGGAATGGCTTCTGTATTCGTGCCATCTGTGCCCTGCAGCTCCCATTGGCCCCTCTTGTGAATCTTTTGTTCGTTGGCATGCATGGGTGACTTGTACATTTCACTGGTTGCATTGTGACTTCATTGCACCTACGGGGAGTTGTACTTTGTGGGCAGGGAGCGGTGTACAGGCACTCAGTGGGGCCGTTTACGGTTGATTCGCGATGCCGTACTTCTCACCATGGCGGAATGGTACTTTCCGCCGTGCTTGATGGCGTTAGGTACATGTCCGCATAGTCGCACCGAGCGCTATTCGATGGCGGTATTGCATTTCCGCCATCGTTTTTCGATTTCCGCCAGGGTCGTAATGAGGGCCAATGTAATAATGCCACCCCGGGGGCTCAATGGGAATGGGGAATGGTTAACTGAATGGGGACTTACCGGGTCTACATAGGTCGGAATGTCCCGGTAAGTCCCCATTCAGCCAGACCGGACCCGTGTTTGGAGGCAGCCATGGCTACCGCCAAACTCGTAATGACCCCATAGAGAGAGATACGGTAATGAAATGAGAATATCGGGTTGGCATAGTAACCAGCAATACCATGGTATGGAATGTCCAACTCACCCAAAAAAAAAAATCAAAACTCGTCCGCCGTACAACCCAATGAGGAGCTCCTTACCAAGATTTGCTCCAATTTGCTGCTTTGCAAGAAGCAAGTCACCGGGCTTTCCATTTCCCAGCAGCACAGAGATTTGCCTTATTGGAATACTTTTGGGCTATTTTGTGTACAACGGGGCTCTTTTTGGGCTACGTTCGGCTGCAATCATTTTTTTATTCCTCCCTAGGCTCCCTCTCTACTATTACCCATCCACCCCATGCCTACTCTCTCTACCCACCACATCCCACTCTCTCACTCTCTCTACCCCCACTGACCCCACCCCTATTACATGTGCTGGTTGGGTTATGTTTGGGTTTTTTGGGCTACATTCAAGTCCTCCGAGGCTACTTTGTTGTTCATGTTTCCTGCCCCAACCAACTACCAACACTCAGCCACCCCACCCCCAAATTCTCTACCCAGCACATCCTACCCCATCTCTCTCTGCCTTCACCCACCTACCCTTGCCCCACTCTCTCAACCCCCACCCCATACTCATCCTTTCCCCACTCTCTCAGCTCTGCCCCCTACCTGCCCTACCCTCACTCTCTCTACTCCCACCCCCACACCCTTAACCATCCTGGCCACACTCTGTCTAACCCCACCCACCCTACCTCCCTGACTCACTCTACCCCCACCCATCTACCCATTCTACCCCCATTCACTCTATAACCCCACCCACCCTAACCCCACGCTCTCTATGCAAACCCACCCACCCTACCACAATCTCTCTATCTGAACCCACCCGCCCTACTCCCACTCTCTCTATACCTACCCACCCACACTACCCCACTCTCTACACCTACCCACCCTACCACCCTACCACCACTCTCTCTATCCCCAGCCACTGAACCACCACTCTCTACCCCACACACCTTGCCCCCACTCTCTATGCCCCCACTCACCCAACCTACCCCCACTCTCTTTACCCCCAACCAACCAACCTTCTCCCTTTCTCTCTACCCCCAGCCACCCTACCTTCACTCTCACTACCCCCACACACCCTACCCCACTCTCCACTAACACCCACCCACCCTACCCCCAATCTCTCCCCGATTCACCCATCCTAACCCTGCTCTCTCTACCCCACCCAACCTACCCCCACTCTCTCAATTCCCCACCCAACCTACCCCCACTCTCTCAATTCCCCACCCACCCTACCCCCACTCTCTCATCCCCCACCAGCCAACCTTACCCCCACTCACCCACCCTACCCCCAGTCACATTACCCCCACATACCCAACTGACCCCCCACTCTCTTTACCCCACCCAACCTACCCCACTCTCTGTGCAGCCACCCACCCACACTACCCCCACTCTTTCTACCACATCCACCCACCCTACCCCCACTCTCCCTACCCCCACTCTCCCTACCACCACCCACCCACTCTACCACCATTCTCTTAACCGCCATTCTCTTAACCATACTGCATTCACTCTAACCCACCCACCCTAGCCCCACTCTTTCTATCCCCACCAACCCGTCCTACTGCTACTCTCTCTACCCACACCATTCCTACTCCCACTCTCTCTAGTAGCAACTACTCACCATACCCCCACTCTCTTGACCGCTACCCATCCCACCCCCACTTTTTCTACCCCCACCTACCCTAACCCCACTCTTTCTACCCCACCCAACCCAAACTCTCTCTACCCCACCCAACCATCACTCACCCACACAAACCCCACTCTCTCTACCCCCACCCACCTTATCCCCAAGCTATCCACCACCCACCCTCTTGCCACTCTAACACTATCCCCCAACCTACCCAACCAAATCCACCACCACCCACCCACTGTGCTCCACCAAACTCTCTCTAAAACCCAACTTTCTCTGCCACTACCAACCTTATTCAACTCTCTCTACCCCAATTTACACACCCACCCCCACCAAACCACCCTGCTCCTTCATCCACCCTGGCCATCACTTTCTCAAACCCTTCCCCTGCTCTGGACCCCCACTCTCTCTAACCCCAATCCTTCCACCCTACCCCCACTCTCTACCCCACTCTCTCTACTCCCACCTACCCTCACACTCTCTACCCCCACCCACCCTACCACCAATTTCTCTACCAACCAGCCTGCCCCCACTCTCTACCCCCACCCACCCTGCACCCACTCTCTCTACCCCACCCACCCTATCCCCACTCTTTCTACCCTCACCCACCCAGTTCCCGCTCTCTCTACCCACACCCATTCAACCTGCACTCTTTGTACCCTACCCCCACTCACCCACCCTACCCCAATCCTTCTACCACCACCCACCCTACCACACTCTCTCTACCCACACCCACCCACTCAACCCCACTTTCTCTACCCCCACCACCCTATCCCACCCAGCTCTCTCTAAAAACCCAACTCTCTCTACGCCCTCACCCACCCTACCAATCTATCTCTACTACATCCACCCACCCTACCAAATTTCTCTAACCCCACCCACCCAAACATTCAACACTCTCTAGCCCCCATGGCCCACCATATTGGCACTCTCTCTATCTTCCACACACCCACCTACCCTACCGCCCCTCTCTATCCCATCCCATCCCATCCACCCACCCTAACCCCACTCTCTCTACACCCACACACCCTACCCCCACCCTCTTTACCGCCACTCATCCAACCTACCTCCACTCTTTATCTCCACTTGCCCAACCTACCCCCACTCTCTCTACCACCTCCCTACCCCATTCTCTCTACCTTCACTCACCCTAGACCCACTCTCTCTGCCCCCACGCACCCTACACCACTCTATCCTCCCCACCCATCCACCATAACCCCACTCTCTCTACCACACCCACCCTACACCCACTCTTTCTACCCCACTCTTTCTACCTCCACTCACCCAACCTACCCCCACTCTCTCTACCCCACCTCCCCTAGACTCACTCTCTCTGCCCCTGAACCCACCCACCCTACACCTACTCTCTCTTTCCACACCCACCCTCCCTACCCCTACTCATCCACGCTACACCCAACCATCCTACCCCCACACCCATCCTACCCTCATCCTCGCTTACCCTACCACACTCTCTGTACCCTACTCTCTCTAACCCCAATCCACCCTCTCTATCCAACCAAACCCCACACTCCCTACCCCCACTCTCTCTACTCCCAACCAGCCCCCACTCTCTCTACATACCCCCACTCTCTACACAGACCCACCCAACCCCACTCTCTGTACAATAAGACCACTCTCTACCAGTATACCATCACTCTCTCCACTTCCAAACACCCATCATGTCCCCAATCTCTCTACTCCCACTGACCTAGCCCACTGTCTCTACCCCCACCCATCCACCTTACCCCCACTCTCTCTACTCCACCCACCTTATCCCCACTCTTTCTACCCCATCCACCCAGTCGCCACTCTCTCTACCCTCACCCACCCAGCCCCCACTTTCTCTACTCCACTCACTCTACCCCCACTAACCAACCCTACCCCAATCACTCTACTACTACCCACCCTACCCCACTCTCTCTACCTCCAATCACACAACCTACCCCCACTCTCTCTACTGCATCCACCCTAACCGACTCTCTCCACCCACCACCCAACCTAGCCCCACTCTCTCCCACACAACCCTACCCCAACTCTCTCTACTCCCACCAACCCACCTTACCCCCACTCTCTCTAACCCTACTCGTCTGATCCCCACCCACCCAATTTACCCCTACTCTCCCACCGTACCGCCACCCAACTACCCTCCCCCTCACCAACCCTACCCCCACACTCTCTAACCCTACCCCAACTCTCTGTACCTTCCCTCTCTCTAACTCCAATCCACCTACTCTACCCCAACTCTTTCTACCCCTACTATCTCTCTCCCCACTCTCTCTACTCCCACCAAACCCCACTCTTTCCACCCCTGCTCTCTCTACACACTCCTCTCTACCTCCAGCAACCCAACCTACTCCCACTGTATCTACTCCCACCCACCCTACCACCACTCTCTCTACCAGCCACCCACCTATCCTATCCCCAGATCTCTCTACCCCAACCCACCCATGCTGCCCCCAATATCTCCACCCCATCCACCCGATCTGTCCCCACTCTCTGTATGCCCACTCACCCTGTTCCCACTCTATCTACTCTCACCCACCCAACCCCACTCTCTCTACCCCACCCACCCTACCCCCTAACCGAACCTGCTCCCAATCTCTTTACCACCACCCAACAACCCAACCCTGCCCAGTTCTCTCTAAAAACCTAACTCTCTCTGCCCCACCTTGCCCAATTCTCTCTATCCCATCCACCAATCCTACCAACTCCCTCTACCCCCACCCACCCACCCTACCAACTCTCTCTACCCCCACCCACCCACCCTACCAACTCTCTCTACCCCAACCCACCCTACCAACTCCCTCTACCCCCACCAACCCACCCTATCCCCTCTCTCTCTATCACCACCCATCCTATCCCCCTCTCTCTACCGCCACACCTCCCCACCCCCTTTCTCTACTCAACCCTACCCACTCTCTCTTTACTCCCACCATGCACCCTAACACTCTCTATATAGCCCCACCCACCCTACCCCACCATACCCTCTCCATTCTCCCACCCATTCTCCTCTCCCTATTCCTTATCATATTTCATCTCACACTCTGGCTTTATTTCTTACCCACTTACGCTCACCCTTTCTAGCTCATATTTCCTCTTGCTCATCATCGATGCCACCCTCTGTCAATGGATTCCTCCCTTGGTCTCTACCACTTCTCATTCTATTGTACACCTGCACCCCTTATTGCATCCTCCTTTGAAATATTTCAGTCTCCCCCCTGCAACCTGGTGCCTTTAAACACAAAATGCAAATAACAGCAGTAAACACCAAAACTATTAGCATTGCCAATGCTTGTTATACTGCCCGTTGGGCGTCAATCCTATGCTACCTGAAGTTGGTCATGCCCAGGCTGCATTGTGGTGGGAGGAGGGGTCATAGTAATACTACCTGGTGAGTTCCGTACAATAATACAAAAGGGGAATATTTCTATATTGCCTAACGTTTGCCTTATAGTGGGTAATGTACTGATATTTATACCAAGAAAATGAATTCATCCAATTAGGAAATTCTGACTAAGTCAATAGCTTTGGATTTTCAATAGGGAAATGCTTATAATTCAATAGTAGACTACTTGGATATGACCCCTCCCCCCACCTCCGAAAGACATTATAGACCTGGCCATCATCATATAGGTATGTCTTCTCCCTATCAAAGAGTGAAGATATAAAATATTCGCTAACCACCACACACCTTCCCCGACCATAGGGCAGCATAGCAATTATTTTTAGGGTTCCATGATTAAGTAAATGTATGACACTTCCGCCATAAGGCAGCTTGCATAATTATAAGCCTCATCGTACAGAATAGGAAATTAAAAGTGCTAAAAATGAAGTGCTTTGCTTCTTCTGCATTCATCTCCTGGGTGACCAAGGAGCCAGGAATTATCATTGACCCGAACTCAGTGGATTGGCTGCTTTCAGAAACCACCTCATGTACATATATAAAAGGATGCAAATCTGGTTTATTAGCGGCAAGCGTACATGGGAGTACACGGTGTACATAAAATAAAGTATCTGCCAGCTAGGCAATCTAACGAATGATATTCAGAGGTACATGATGGTATTTTCTGGTTTGTCATTGGCATCCGATCTTGGACGACATTTTCATATATTTTGCATTCCTGGTTAATTCCTGGTGTGTGTTATATTGTAGTCTTGTCTTGTCACTGGCCTGGAGTGCTTGCTATCAGAATGTTGATGCATGAATGCAGCTCAGAAGAATGTTGAGTGGATCTGTGTGTGAATGTTCTCAGAGTGTCAGTTGGGGGCCTAAGCTGGGATGATAGGATGGCCGGTGGGTCTACTCCTCTGTTATTACTGTTAATACCCATCCATGTTACTGTCCTGTCCATATGTGACTGTAAATACCACAAGAGTAACTGGAATATGTACATGCTGTACATACTGTATAATAAAGCCTTACCTGGACCAATCTAGACTCCACAGCAGGTCTGTGTATGAGTGCTGGGTGCTGTAATTTGCACTAACCCGTTAACCCTCTTAGAACTGACATTATGACGACATCTTTAAATCATGCAATGTGACCCACAGTTAAATGATGGAAGAGATCAACTGTGTGTGGAAGGGACCTGGTGCTTTTCCGCCAATCATGCAAGTTATTTTGCCTCATTACGAGTCTGGTGGTATCTGGGTTGTAGCCCAGATACCACCAAACTATATTACTGTTACCGCCACTTGGTCTGGCGGTAACGGTTATACATCTACATTCCATGGACTCCAATTGGACCCCATGGGGTGATTTGCCAGTGTTACGGCACTGGTAATACTGGTGCCGGTAATACCATCAAGTTCTTCCGGTAAGACACCTGACTTACCTTCCGCTCTTAGCTGGAGGTAAATCAGGTGCCCCACCAGCAAAATTGGCCCTCATTACGAGGCTGCCAGCAACCCGCTGGTGCTACCGGAGGGTTACCGGCAGATTTGCCATAGCGTTTTCGTTGCCTGATATCCCGGTAATTCCAGGCTATTATGGCCAGCGGAGGAACGGTAAGTCCCCATTCCCGTTGAGTCCCAAGGGACTCCAAGCGAATAGGAACCCTGAAGCAACAGCACCATTAGTAACAGTGCCGCTGCTTCAGTGAAAAATCTGCCGGTAGGGGCCTGAAGCACTAGTTTGTCAGGCCTGCCGGTAGTTCACATCCCCTACCAGCAGACTTGTAGTTTTCCTGTCCGAAAAAAGGTGCTGGTAACTCTAGTTACCAGCACTTTTTCCCAGAGCGGCTACCTTGTAATGAAGGGTCTTTCAAATATCTTCTGCTTTAAAAATGGGCTTGATTGAGGCCTTTGACTCTTGCAACACATGATGGAGCTTGTAATTTGATGGACCTGGTCTGTGATAATGGAGAAACCGTATTGGTGTAGAGATTACACTAGGAGACCTGGGCCTTCAGTGCAATTTCCTTTTAGATACTGCTAAATCATCATTCTTTTTAATAATCACAGGAGTTGGCTTGTTATAAACAGATAGTTTGGCATGACATTAAACATTTTATTTTCCCTACCACATCCTTGCTCTTCGAGATCTCATATCGTCCACTTTCCCGTCCATAGTTATATTGTAATAATTTCAAATGATTATAGACAAGAATATTCTTGAAATCACACACACAAGCACCCCACCCAGGCTATCCATTGTTCATCTGCTTATTCATATGAGCCATGATTCCTATTAATATGCTTCTGATTACTATCTGAAAGATGTCCCAGTTATTGACTGGCCTATTCTCAGATGGTACTGCAAGGAGAAATATCTGCCACTTCTTGCAACTTTACCTCACATTCCCTAAAAATTATAATTTCAGTATTCGTCCTTCAACTGGGAGTCTGATTACTTGGAACATGTGTTTGAAGCAGTAGAGATCTGGCAGCATATTTGGATGTGTATATTGGGCCTGTCTCTGCCTGAGATATTTGCTCAATATATTTCCTAGAGACTAGAACGCAAGAATGTGATTCATGTGGAATGGAGAAAAAGAAGAGCTTTTTGCAGTAGTGAATTCAAGTCTCTATTGACCTGCAAGTTGGGAGAGCTTTCATAATGATCTGATCGAAGCTGGAAACTTAGACCGCTATAGATGGATGCTAGTCATCGAGCGACTTCTGTTCAGGCTCGGTCACAATTGATGTTAAGATATGACAGGAGGTCATGTAAGCGCTGCATACAGTCAATCACTTTTAGTCCTGTTTTAAATCCAGAAAGGCGTGAAAACTGCTACTCAATCTTAAATTAAATCCTGGATGAGTATTTTGGAGCAAGGTTGTGTTGGGATATGAGGATTTGAGTGAGAGGCTGATATTTGAAAGCTGTTAAAAAAAACTCTTCTGTTTCTTATGGTGTGGCTAATGGCAAAGTGATATCTTACGTGGTTTATTCTGATCAAATATTGAAGTTAATTACACTTTAAGAAGTTGAGCGATACGTTATTTGATGTACTGGTAGCAGTTGTCCTCCTTAACCTCTTTTGGTACTGATGAAAATTCTAAGATTGTGTTATCTGTCACTGAATGTTTTAATTCAAACAATCGCACCTTTTAGGTCCACTGCCCAGGTGGGTGGTGTAGTGTGTGTCCATTCATGTCGAAACACACTGCGTTTGTCCGTGATACCTTTAAGTGTCAAATGAAGTATTTAACAAAGTGTCTGACAAAAATCTTGATTCATGCCATTAGTTGGTCATGAAAATAAAATACATCAGGCTGACTACCCTCTCAGTGTTCATTGATCTACAATGCATACTAAGAGGATGCAGGCACCCTTGATAATTCCTTTAATTGAAGACCACTACTCCATCAGTGATCAGTGATATTGTTAATCGGCTTGTATCCTAAAGTGTCCAGATTGGAAAATAATTAGCACCAATGGATACTGAGACTGAATAGTCACCTTGTTGAGTTTAATGAGAGCATTGCCTAGACAGTTCCATTACAGAATTTGTGAGACATCAAATGTACCTGTTTGATGTATGAGGCAATACTAACTGTCTCCCCTATAACCATTCGGGTCATGGGTGTCTGCTGACAGAAAGGCGCGATCTTGGTCCGTACTGAAATGTATACCCTACACGGAAGAGCTTTTTGGCCATTCTACACGGAAGAGGTTTTTTGGCCATTCATGACTTGGTTTCATGATAGCCCAGCGTCCTGGATGTAAATGGTCTGTTGCCTACAATTGTTTTGCAAGTGCAGCGGAGCCCAGTGCCGGCGGAATTTGCAACAGTCTGCCTATTGACTATATGTGAAATTGTAGGATCCATTCACTATCCCGCCCCTTTGTGTTCTATGTGAATTAATGAAGTGCTTCATATAAGAAAAGAATATTTTCTGTTATAAATGCTTGCATTAAGAAGCATTGTGCTACTGCACCTCTGGCATTTATGTGATGTTTTTCACTCTTAATTTTCAGGACTTCATACGCAACATGAATACTGTTTTAGTAGGAAAACGTTTTGAAGTATTATTTGTAAGTCGTGTAATTGTGACTTAATGAGACATTAGTGTCTTGGTGTGGAGGATCATAGGGGTTATTTCACCAAATAATTGACTTATGGACCTGGCACGAAGCGGGGTGTGCACAACAAAGTTCAGGAGCGATAACAAATTTTGCAGTCCGCACCAAAAATGTGTTAAAAAACAGGTACAACTGATTTGGAACTACACACAACCATTGCAGAAGGTGCTCAGAAGCTTTTAGCAAGCATCATTCTGGAGGAATGTTGGCTAAGAAAGAGACATTGAGGAAAATGTTGGGCGAGAAACATCAAGCTTTGTAACAGTGGTAAAGGCCCTCTGCTGACTCATTGTTCACAATTATTTGACAATATTCCATTGTTATATTGGAGGTCTAAAACCTTTGTTGTTATATAAAAGACCTCAGTTTTTCCTTCTATTTTTGACTCATTGTGAGTTATGCAATATTTAAAATTCAGAGGCCAATTGGAATATGTCATTTTGTTTTACAGGACCACTTCCTGAAAATACAAACCTTGATCATATGAACTGTTCAGTGAGCAAGGTAGGCATTTAACGATTTTACTGTGATCAAATTAATCCCTACGATGACCCTGTGGCTTTGGTAGTTGATGGCTTTCAGAGCCCAGGGGAGTTTCAGCTGGGAAAGCTGAAGATAATCCTTTCATCGGCTACACTGTCAAAGTCCAGCCCCTCTAGATGGCCAATGCTAGGTATTTGGTATCCCTCTTTTCCTTTTGTTGTTTTCAAATGTCTAGCCAAATCTAACTGTTTACACGGATCCATTGTTAGAGGAACAGATTAATGCAGTGAGTGTTCAACAATGTCACTGCATAATTGCAGTGACTTCGAATGTAGTCATTTTGCTACTCCATTGTTAGCGCTTTCCTGTAATGGATCTTATCTTTTTTTAATTAAATTGATAGTTTTGTAATCGGTCCACCTATTAGAGACAATACCATACATGTAAGTCAAACAATGTGTTTTCATATTAGGTCTTACCAAAACTGCACTGCTTGAGAGGCTTGCACGCAGTACCTGCTCCCTTTTTCAAGTTGAGTGTTCAAATCACTACACTGCCAATTATTTGGTCATGAAGCATGTACAATCGTATGTAAGCTTTAGCACAGCACAGTTTGTCATAATGTATGTGTCATGCTGTCTACGGCTACAAGTTTGCACATGGGGAGTGCAGTAAACATGTAGTGCCGCGCAGTGTCTAGTCAAATTGTCGGCAGACAAATGGTCGACAGACAAATGGTCGACACAATTTGGTCGACAGGACAAATGATCTAATTGTTTTTTAGTTATATATATTTTTTTAGGTTTTCGTTTAGGGAAAAAAGGGGTTTTTAGCAAAAAAAAGAGGGTTGGAGGGGGACCCCCCCCCAAAAAAAAATGTGAAAAAACCCCAAAAAAATTCGATCATTTGACAGTCGACCTTTTGGTGTCGACCATTTGTCCTGTCGACCATTTAGATTCGACCAGTTCACCTACAACCGTGCCGCGCTACATGCATAATGCATGTGGCGTGCAGTATGCACAGTGTAGGTGTAGTTAATTTACTTTTAGACATGACAGCTATGGGGACAATAATTACATGTGTGGAAGACAGCTCAATGAGAAGGAGGGTATATAATAGCAGCAAAGGGTACACCTTGTTTTGGCAAATTTTACACATGTCAAAGACAACTATTGTAAAGATGAGAGCACATACTAGAGGAAAAATAGGCAAGTGATTGAAAACCTTTAAAGTAAAATTGAATAATCTAACAATTCAACCATTGATGGAGTAAACAATCAGGTGACGAGAGCCTGTCTTCCCTTCTGGTTTTTGGCTGCACATTCTGTCTAGAACTTCACTTCCAGTGGCCATCTTGGATTGGTGACATCACGTCTAGTGGCCATCTTGAATTGGTGACATCACTTCCAGTGGCCATCTTGAATTGATAACCTCACTTCCTGCAGCCATCTTGGATCAGCCCTATCTCCTGCTGAAGTCCACAAGATGCTCCTCTGTGAACATCAATCAGGAATAAATCGCCTCATCCCAGCAACACCATGGACAATATCAGAGAGACCAACCACTGATGAAGGAGGGGATCAGGTGACAAGAGCGTGTTTCATTACTTCTGAGCTCCCTATGGTCGTCCAGCCAGGAGCGTCCCAGTAAAGGGTGAAACAGTGAAGGGTGAAGATTAGCGATTAAACAGCCTATTTCCCTCTTCACATATGCACCCTTGTTTTGCTGTGTCCTGCTACTTGTCTGTAAGTACCCTTAATTGCTTATTCTCAGCTGCACCCTTGCAATGCACTTCTCATGTTATCTTTTCCTTTCTCTTCTTCTTCTCTCTGCACTCTCCTCCACTCAGAACCATCGCAACTATTTTCCCATCCCTATCATCGCTTCTCCTCAATGCTTCACTACTCTTTCTAGTCACAGAACCTACACCAACCCTAGCTTCCATTACATATCCACTGTTCGCATCTACCCCCAAAGCTCTCTATTTCACATACTTACCGCCGCTATACTTTTACATCTCACTCGCTTTCTTTTGCTCTTTGGAATGCTCAGTCCATATGCAATAAAACCTCCTTTACCTCTGACTTTAGCCTTTCTCATTCTCCTCTTGACCTCATTAACCTTACTGAAACCTGGATAACTTCCTCTCACTCTGCAAACCTTCCTGCCCTTCATGATCCTGCCTACACCTTCACTACCTCTCCCTGCCCCACTGGCAGGAGTGGTGATGTAGGCCTGTTTTCATCCTCCAAACTTCCTATCTCTCCCACTCTCCAATCTCCTGCTAATTATCTCTCGTTCAAATAAACTCTCTGTGTGCAGAAGTGTTCTGCCGTATGCCTCATTACCTGCATCCTTCCACAAATCACTGAAACGTTGGAAACAACTTCTATTTGGAGATTGCAACATTGTTTTTCCTCGCTGGCTGTTTTTTCTGTGCCGGCCGTTGCATGTACTGCACCTTTGAGGAGGAAGGGGGAAGGACATATAAGCCCCAGCTACGCTAAGCGTAGCAAAGTGTTCTGCCATGTCCCTCATTACCTGCAGCCTGCCGCAGATTGCTGGAATGTTGGTAACAACTTCCGTTTTGAGATTACAACATTGTTTTTCCTTTGCCGGCTGTTTTTTCCTTGCTGGCTGGTGCTTGTACTGCACCTTTAAGAAGGAGGGAGGAAGGACATAGCGATGCAAAGCGTAGCGAAGTGTGCAAAAGTGTTCTGCCGTGTTCAGCAGTGGCGGCATTGGCAGAAGAGTATCCTTAGCTGCAGTAAGTGCTTTGCTCCCTTCTTCTCTCAACGGTTCCTGCTGATTCCTAACCAGCTAATGTTGTGATACTGCATTCTGGGCTGGGTAAAGGCAGTATTTCTCGGACAGAATTGAAAGTTCCGGCGTGACTGTTGGTACTTGTTACCTTTGAGCCCCTGCAGCCTTGTAAATCTGCCCAGCATCTTGCTTCGTTTCCCTCAACAAAGCTCAATACGGTGTATGCCGGCAAAGTTTTGCCTCTTACTGGGAACCTGGTTGTTGTTTTTTATGCCTTTTTTTTAACAGCGGGAGCTGTGTAGGCAAACCTGATCTTAATTTTAAATCTTTAGTTAAGGCTCTGTGGTGTGGACTCTAAGCTGAATTATTTCAACTCCAGTTTGGCTGCTGGACTCTGGACTTTTTAATTTTCGCAATCCTGTTCAGATGATTAAGTAATACATCTGGGTATTAAAGACTGATCTGATTGGCTGCTTTATACACGGAAACTGCTACCAAACTTGGATGATCGTACCATACGCTAGGGGAAGCATAATAAGTAGTGCCCCATGTATAATGTGAGAAGTGCTGTGTATAGGGGTTGGCAGACTGGCCATTGAGGTGGATCATGAAAGTTCTGGCCCAACTATGACAAAAGCAGTTTTGCCTCTCACTCCAGGATCTTGCCAACTGCCACCCATTAGCCCCCCTACAACAAGCCATCACAGTTTGTTTTTGGTAGAGCAAAGGGGCAAATAGCATTTTCGGAATTCTTTAGACTACACTTTGTCCTCCTCTTCCATCAAAAGAAAGATCAATGACTGTTTGCATATTGGTAAAAAATGGATGATGGTTGAAGATGCATCCCCCCGATAGGGGGTGACTAAGCAGCCTAGATAATGAAATCCTCGAGGGCCCTGTATCAATTACCTCGACAGCAAGGAAGTCTTTAGATTCCCTCCCTGCGTATCAGGAGGATAGTATGGGTTTGGGAATTCTTTCTCTGGATATCAAGGCACCGCAGCTGAGCCCTCCTTTTTTATCACCCGATTTGACTGGGCAGTATCCTGCAGTTCCGAATACTGAGTTAGATCGCAGGATGGCCCCTCCTTCCGAAATCATGGTAGAGGCTTCTGTACATACGGCCCCTGCATTACCTCCCGAGTCAGTATTAGTGGATTTTAATTTTGTACTGATGTCCATGGTCAAAGGTTTTGAGCTGCTAAAAGGAGAAGTCCATGTGCAAGCTGGCACTCTCATGGAATCAATGAAGGAAGTGGGGGATGTGAATCCTCTATGGTTTGGCTTGCTACTGCAGTGAACACAGTATTTGCTGAGAATCTTGCCTTAATTAAGAGTGAGGCTGTTTTGCAGTCTTCCGCTCTTGTAGCCCTTCAGGTAACGGTACACTCTCTTAACCTCCAAACATCGAACTTAAATGAAAAAGTGGACAAAACGCCTGACCTTGTATCCAGCTTGATAAATACAGATGCAGAACCCAGGCCGGCTACTCATACAGATGCGTTGGATGATTCTCCGCTTTCTACCTCCACAAGGAGGAGTTTACTAGGCTGGCTCAGATCCTGCCTGAAACAGCAGCTGCAGTATTGGGAGCTGAGCCCCAGAGTGTACCTAACGAGAATCATCCCTCCAATCTACCTGTGTCGCACATCAAGGAATCCGTATTGGAAGAAATCCAACCAAACAAATCCAAACGGAAAGCGGTCTTGGATAAAGTGGGTCCTCAACCCAACCAGAAGAAAACTAAGAATCAAAAACTGAAGCAAAAAAAATCTAGAAGAGCAGTGAAACAGCAATTTCTCAATGCCATGGACAAGGCTACAGAAACTTCAGAAACATGGGATCCTCCGCCTCAAGTAACTTCTTCGAAGGCTCAAAAAAGAAAGGAAAAGTTAAATCTGAGGAACGGACCGGAGCATAACCGTGCCCCTATCCTGCTTGGAAACCAGCCTGATGTATCCCTCATGAAATCAGCATCTCAAACAGAGGATTCTTCGGTTATGGCTGCAGCCAAGGTAGTTCCTATCTCTGAGATTCCAAAAAAGATACTCCAGTTGGCTCTGATTTTCTGTAGGGGCAGGAATACAACTGCAGGATTATTAGTCCCGGGCCCCACACCTAACATGATTCCTGCTTCAGTAATGGCACACTCGATGGCTGTGTCTCCCCATAGCAGTGCGGGCCGGGCAAACGCTCCTGCCACTATACCAGCATTACCAGCGGCAGCAGCAATCATGGGTGTGGTGCCAACTGCTGCATTCAACAAAAGTAAATCTGTTCCTTATGGGATCCCTAAAATTTGGCTGGAGTCTAAAAAATGGAACATCAGCGGCGGGCCCAGAACAGGAGCTCGAATTTGTCTATCACTAAAAGAATTCCATCACGTTGCCTGCTTTCCACGTATGATCTTGAATATGTATGCTTCCCATATGAATCGAGAACTGACCTAGTGGAGCTGTGTCTGAAATTCTGCTTGGGGGTTGAAGCATTATGGGCTGCGGCATACGATTTGGATAAGCAGAGTTTGGTGATTTCGAACTCCTTACCATTAAACTCTAAGGCTCATGGAGAAACCCCAACGGTGGACCAGGCAGAGGTTGGAGGTTGGAGGTGGGGAGAGTGACCAGCCTGGGTTTAAGAAGGATAACATCCTTGCAACACATCTATCCTAGATGAATCATTTCATCTATTCGGTCTGATTGAGGAGCAGCTCTAGTTAAAGACCAGATTAGTATGTTGAGTTAGAATGCGCAGGGTTCTAGTAGTTTCAGGAATATTACTACGCTCCAATATATATTTGGAGGCTTTGATTTGGTCTTGTTTCAAGAAACCTGGTTATTGAATTCCATGAATCTAGATGGCTTTACTTTAATACAGCAGAAAGCAACACATTGGAACGAGGGACGCCTGTCCGGTGGTTTATTGATACCCATTAGGAATTCAAAACTATTGAATATAGCCAAAATACAACTTAAAAATCACGGTATTTGGGCTGCTCATGCCTATCATAGGGTAAGCAGTCAGCTGTTCTGTTTAATTGTGATTAATGTATATTGGAACCCCGCAATTTCAACTCTGATTGATTTCTTTGCAGATCTCTCTTCTTTCCTTTCCTATGTAATAAATGAAGGATTGCCAACTGAAATAATGTTGGGTGGGGATTTGAATTCTCAGTGTCGTTCAGTTAAGCCTAATGGCAACGTGAATACAAAGTCTTTGGTGAACGGTGAAAAGTGGTGGGATTTCCTGTCTGAATGTAACTTGAATATAGTGAATGGGTGCATTGGGGGACAGAATGCATTGAAGTCAACATGATCTAATAGCTCGGTGATTGATTACTTGTTTCTGTCTAGAACCCTATTGGATTGCTGTGTGGATTTTAAAATCAACGAGACGGAGAGAAGAGACCATAACATTCTGACAGCCAGTCTCAATCTGGGAACTAGACTGGCCCAGGACATGTATAAAATCCCACTGCAACTGAATGAGGGTGGTAACAGAGCGGTAACATTTCAAAGAGGGGGAGAATCTTTAAATCTAAAACTCAATCACTTCCTTGGACAAACGGACACAGTCAATTTATCTCTCGCTTGTCTCCCGTTTACTTACAATGCCCTTATCTGGGGACTGGAAGCCCCTACCTCGTTGACCAAAAAGGGCGGGACTCGTCATCCACACGATTTTGACAAAACCAACCCACCATAAAAAAAGGAACTCAGAAGAGCAATTTGAGCGCTTAAATACTGCCAAGACGATCTGCAGGCTTTAGCTCTCAAATGCAAATCCCTGCTGAACGGCTATAAAAATTGATTTAAAGTACAAAAAGGGCCTTGAGATTACAAAGGGACGGGGAGTATATGTTAAGCGCTCTGTCTAAAAATAACTCTAGGAACTTCTGGGAGATGGTTAACTATGGCAAAAAATCGCAGTTGGGGCTCCATTGTCACGCCCTAACTTAGGAAGCCTGGTGTTCTCATTTTGAGAAGTTGTTTCACTCTACGTCCGAGGAAAGTGTCCCCTGCCCTATTAAGGCTCGGTGGAGTTTGACCATCACGAGGGATCGCATTGAAGATCTGATAGTGAAAGCCTAGTCTTCAAGACATCCTGGGCCGAATGGCCTCTCAAAATCGATTTACAAAGTCTAATGCTCCAGCGTGGTCAGTAGTACTCTACAAGCTCTTTGAGAATATATTTATTTATTATTAATTTATGAATGCAATTTAGTTTAAGTTATAAACTTTACACATATTGCATAAGGTTTAAACATATGATCTGAAATATATAATTGCTTACAGGAAAATAAAATACAATGAGATAAACATATAAAGAAACTATTTATAAAAGAAAGAAAGGAAAGAACAACCAAAGAGAGCAATTAATAATTGCAAGCATTGATATCATCATGGAGTATGAGTAAACTCCCCCATTATGGAGCTCAATAGTAGTTATTCCCATCTTCAAGGGGGGCAATGGAGCCGTGGTAGTAAACTATTGCCCTATCGCTCTCCTTGAAGCTGACAGTAAGATCTTTGCTTCATTGATTTTGGTTGAGCTGGAGGCCTGGGCGGAGGTCCGTGGAATTCTCCAGAAACATCAGACCGGGTTCAGAAGAGGTTTGTCCACATCGCTTAATGGGTTTGTAATGCACACATTGATTGGTAAATCTTGGGGCAAGGGGCGGGCCGGTCCTAAATGGATTTTGGATCGACCTGTCCCTGGCCTTCGACACAATTACCAGAAATAGGTTGTGGGTGAAATTGGAAGCTTGGGGTATCCCGCCAGGGCTTTTGGCTATCATTCGACATCTCCATTAGGATATGAAGATACAGGTGAGACTCAATGCTTATGGCAACCTCTCAGGTCTGATCATGACACTTAGAGGTCTTAGGCAGGGTTGTATTTTAGCTCCCTGCGTATTCAACCTCTACATGTTTGACCTGGGTAGGGCCCTAACTCTCTGTGCTTTGGCTGCCCTTAAGATCGGGATCCATCATTTGAGCTGGCTAGCGTATGCGGATGACATGGTCCTAGTTGACTACTCCCCAATGGGTCTTCAATGTCTCATTAAGGGGTTTAAGAGCTATGCAGCGATAAATGACATAATAATCAACACCTTGAAGACGAACATTGGGGGTCATTCAGAGTATGGAGGTAGCCATGCCGCTTTTAGTAAACAGTCACCAGTGAGAATATCATGCTGGCCCCAAGGGGTCAAGCTTGGTGTTAGTGAAAACAGGGAGGCAAAATGATTCAACAGAACTTTGAACTCCTCCTGTTGTTCAGAAGTCAGCTCAGAAGAGAGATTAACTCCTTCTATTTGTTCATCTAAAGGTTGGCCTCTGAGGTGGTCAGGTAGAGGTTCACTCTCCTCTTCCTCTTGAGCTGAAGCTAGAAGCAGAGCGCTCACTTCTGGTCTCGAGACATACGCCTTTAAACGGTTGGTGTGAAAGACTCTGGGAGCCTCCTTAGGTCTGCCTAAATCCACCAAATAGTTCACCTCTCAAAGTTTGCCCACAACCATGAAGGGTCCCATCAATTTGTCCTGCAAGGCCCTATGCCTTGTTGGCACTATAACTAATACAAGCTGGTCTTAAGTAAACTCAACCATGCTGGCCTTCTGGTCATGCCAATGTTTGACCAGAGCCTGACCTGCTTTCAAGTAATCACTTGCTTCTGCCATCATGTGTGACATTCTCCTCCGGAGACCTATCACATAGTCAGTCACTCTGACTGGCTTGGGGGAAAGAGCACTCTCCAACCCCTCCTTGATCAGGGCCAATGGACCTCTGACTGGATGGCCATATAGAAGTTCAAAGGGACTGTAACCAACTCCCTCCTGAGGGACTTCCCCATATGCAAAGAGAAGGCATGGCAGTAAAGTGTCCCACTTTCTTTTAAGGGGTTCTTCTAAACCACCTATCATGCTCTTCATAGTACGATTAAACCTCTCTACCAGTCCATTTGTCTGTGGATGGTAGGGTGTAGAGAACTTATAAGTGACACCACAGTTTTGCCACATGGCTTGCATGTAGTGGGACATAACATTGGATCCCCTGTCGGATATCACTCCCTTAGGAAACCCTACTCTGGTAAAAATACCAAGTAGAGCCTTAGCCACAGCCTGAGCCGTAACAGTTCTCATAGGTATGGCTTCTAGGTATCTTTTAGCATGGTCTACTACAACCAGGATAAACCTGTTCCCTGAAGATGTGGGAGGTTCAAGGGGAGCGACAATGTCAATGCCCACCCTCTCTAAAGGAACTCCCACCACTGGGAGAGGCACCAGGGGTGCCACATTCGTGGCTCCACTCTTGCCAGAGGTTTGGCAAGTGTGAGAGCTCCTACAGAATTTGTCAACTTTTGCACCCATCTTAGGCCAGCAGAAGTAGAGAGAGAGCCTTTCCTTGGTCTTCTTGAAACTCAAATGACCAGCCAAAGGTATCTCGTGGGCTAACTGTAGAAACTGGAGTATGTTGGCAAGGGGCACTAAAATTATTTTGCATTCCCCAGGGATAGACTGAGTTGGTTCACTGTAGAAGAGGCCATCTTCCTAGCTTAACCTGTGCTTTCCAACTTCTTTCCCATCAAGTTGGTTAGCAGCCTGTTGTTGAAGACCTTCAAGAGTAGGACACTCTCTCTGTCCTTTGCTGAATTCTGCCCTGTTGGGTCCACCTTCTGCCAGTAAAGACTACAGCTCAGGATGTTCAACAGGGTCAAGATCGCCAACTAAGACAGTGTCTTCTTCCAGATCTGATTCTTCAGATACTGGCTCAACCACACAAGGTTGCACCTCACACTCTGCCTCAGCAGGTGGAGTAGTCACAGGTGTGACTTTGGGCAATCTTGGGTATGTCCTTGTTGGTAGCACAGTGGTGCTGTCTGACTTTTTCCTGGAGGTCTTGGGTTTCCCCTTTGCCTCTGTTTTCTTAGAAATGGCAGTGAGCAACTCCTGTGGAGTGGGAGTGATAGTTTCCTCTATCAGCTCCTCTGGAGAGCCTCTCAAGGTTCTCTCCTCTGCAGACCTAGTGAGCTCCTGTTTCCTTTTGCTGGGAAGCCTGGGGGTGCTTGACACAATTCCAAGAGTTTTAAGGTCATTACCCAACAGGTCTCTTCCAGGCACTTCACTCTGCACACTAACAGGTATTTTGACAGTCATATCATTACACTGGATGAGAGCTGGTAACTGGGAAAGCATTTGCACTAGGCCTCCAGCTAACTTGGTGAGGCATTTGGGTGCCTTAGCAACCTCCTCCACCTTGAAAAATGATTCATCCACCACAGTTATGCTGGCTACAGTGTCTCTGATGGCAGGGGTTTCCTGATCATTCACAAGAACACTATCTTTATAATACTCTTTAGTGTTATCTGGGATGAAATTATAGACATCTAAAAACTGTTGTTCCCACAAGCCCAGGGACACTTAAGAAACAATAGCTGAGACTCTCATGGGGTCATCAGCCAGTAGGTGAAAGTTTTCACTTGCCATAGGTACTTCTTCCTCTGGGGAGAAGGCTAAGAAGAAGGTGTGGACCCCTGAAGGTTTACCCTTACATCTGGGATCCCCTTTCACATGGTCACTTGACCCATAAACATAACATTTCCCAAATGTCTTGATGATGGGGGTTTGTTCTGACCTCCATCTGGTTTGGGTCCAGATGGTGCACTAGCCTGATTTGGTTTCCCTTGTGGTTTACCCTTATGTTGTTGTTTGTGGCCCTCTTTTGGATTGGAGGTATTAGAATTCTCTTTGTTGTTTTTCTTCGCTGTTTCCCCTCATCCTTTTTCTGAGTAGCCCCAGAATCCGTGTGAGTAGCCCTGTTGGCAACCCACAAGTCAGCATCCTTAGCTAGCTTCTTTGGATCTATCTCCTTAGAATCAGCCAAGTGCTGTCTGAGCTCAGGAGAGCATACATCAAAAATAGACTCCAACATAGCAAGATTCCTCATTCCTTCATAAGTGTTTCCTCTGTAACCCTTAATGGGTAAGTCTCTCGTAACCAGGACTAATGTCTGGCAGAGAGACTCCCAGGACCCCCCCCTTGTCAATTTGCATATTTAAGTAACTTTGGGTCTCACCCTAAATTACTAGGGGAATCCAGATGTGGACCCCTTGCTCACTATTCTTAGAGAGGCACTGCTCCTCCCTACTGATGAGGTCCAACCAGACCGAAACACGTGTCTGGGGATGCTGTTGGTACTCTTGTTCAGAGGAGAATTGCCTAGCATTTCGGTGCTGGACTGCCCCAGGCAGGACAAAGACTGATACGTTTGGGATATTTCTTCTCTGTGAAAGATAGTGAGCTAAAGACTCTGGGTAAGTCTCTCATAACCAGGACTAATGTCTGGCAGAGAGACTCCCAGGACCCCCCCTTGTCAATTTGCATATTTAAGTAACTTTGGGTCTCACCCTAAGTTACTAGGGGAATCCAGATGTGGACCCCTTGCTCACTATTCTTAGAGAGGCACAGCTCCTCCCTACTGATGAGGTCCAACCAGACTGAAACACGTGTCTGGGGATGCTGTTGGTACTCTTGTTCAGAGGAGAATTGCCTAGCATTTCGGTGCTGGACTGCCCCAGGCAGGACAAAGACTGATATGTTTGGGATATTTCATCTCTGTGAAAGATAGTGAGCTAAAGACTCTGGGTAAGTCTCTCGTAACCAGGACTAATGTCTGGCAGAGAGACTCCCAGGACCCCCCCTTGTCAATTTGCATATTTAAGTAACTTTGGGTCTCACCCTAGGTTACTAGGGGAATCCAGATGTGGACCCCTTGCTCACTATTCTTAGAGAGGCACAGCTCCTCCCTACTGATGAGGTCCAACCAGACCGAAACACGTGTCTGGGGATGCTGTTGGTACTCTTGTTCAGAGGAGAATTGCCTAGCATTTCGGTGCTGGACTGCCCCAGGCAGGACAAAGACTGATATGTTTGGGATATTTCTTCTCTGTGAAAGATAGTGAGCTAAAGACTCTGGGTAAGTCTCTCGTAACCAGGACTAATGTCTGGCAGAGAGACTCCCAGGACCCCCCTTGTCAATTTGCATATTTAAGTAACTTTGGGTCTCACCCTAAGTTACTAGGGGAATCCAGATGTGGACCCCTTGCTCACTATTCTTAGAGAGGCACAGCTCCTCCCTACTGATGAGGTCCAACCAGACTGAAACACGTGTCTGGGGATGCTGTTGGTACTCTTGTTCAGAGGAGAATTGCCTAGCATTTCGGTGCTGGACTGCCCCAGGCAGGACAAAGACTGATATGTTTGGGATATTTCTTCTCTGTGAAAGATAGTGAGCTAAAGACTCTGGGTAAGTCTCTCGTAACCAGGACTAATGTCTGGCAGAGAGACTCCCAGGACCCCCCGTTGTCAATTTGCATATTTAAGTAACTTTGGGTCTCACCCTAAGTTACTAAGGGAATCCAGATGTGGACCCCTTGCTCACTATTCTTAGAGAGGCACAGCTCCTCCCTACTGATGAGGTCCAACCAGACCGAAACTCGTGTCTGGGGATGCTGTTGGTACTCTTGTTCAGAGGAGAATTGCCTAGCATTTCGGTGCTGGGCTGCCCCAGGCAGGACAAAGACTGATATGTTTGGGATATTTCTTCTCTGTGAAAGATAGTGAGCTAAAGACTCTGGGTAAGTCTCTCATAACCAGGACTAATGTCTGGCAGAGAAACTCCAAGAACCCCCCCTTGTCAATTTGCACCCTTAATCCAACCATCTATGTTTTTCAAACACTCACATACCAAGGTAGCCCAAGGGGTACCATCATGCTTTTTCAGGGTGCTAAACATATTAAGGTACTGGGAAGGGGTCTTCCCAAATCTAGCAATTAAAGCTAGCTTCACACACTCATAATCCATCCTATCCACCTCCCACAACTCTATTACAACATCAGATGCAACAGGGGGTAGCCTAGAGAAGAGCCAGGGGACCAATTGATTCCCTGAGAGACCTTGAATCTAATTGTTATATTCAAACATTGCCAACCAATCCAAAATATTAAGCTTAACCTCATACATACCCACACTTTCTTTAGGCATACAGGGTCTCTTAGGACTGGAAGACCTAGAAGACTCTGGGAGAGAAGCATTTTCAAGAGACAATCTTTTCATTTCTAATTCATGATTTAACTCCATTTCTCTGAGCTTAAGTTCTTGGTGTTTTTGTTCAGTTTGAGCATTTAAACGTTTGAATTGCAGTTCAAGCCTCATTTTCTGTAGAGCAATGCATTCTGGACTGATTGTAGGACCTGTGGGGTCCCAGTAGACAAGGGTTGAGGTTGCAGATCAGGCAAGGGAGCAGAGAGACCTACATTAAGAGACACATATACTTCTTCCAACTCATCATTAACAGACATATTATCATCCTCAATACTTTCCACATTTGCTAGGGGGTCAGGCATTTCAGGCCCACTCCCTAGACTTGGATTCTTTAACAACATTTCAATCAATTCAGTCGTTTTGCCTTTGGCAGAGAGTTTCCTTTCTTTACACAGATTTCACAGATAATCAGCAGTGGGTCTCCTGACTGTGGCCTTCCATATTAGACATGATTAATATTGCTTTTTAGTGATGTTAGCCTTGTGGTTAGCTCCAAGGTAATAGCAGCACTCTAAGTGTAATTACTATACTTTTATCCTCACCGCTGTACACCAGTGTTAGGCATAATTATATGCAGTACCCTTTGGGAACACCACACACAATTAAGACTACAAGTGACTTTACAAATTCACCTTTGGTACAAGCCTGTACTACAAAGTAAAGTGGTAGCGATGGCTGAGCAGCCAGACTTATCTCAAGAGTAAGTTAGCAGTATCAAATAGTTACACAGAACAGCAATTACTATGATTCAGGCAAACACTGACTCAAGCTTTGAAGTAAAAGAATATACATTTATTTCACTCTTCAGTTGTATAACATTACACTATTATAAGCAGTTTAAAAATCACACTCTTAATACACCACACCACTTCCCTTAAATTCCAGACAAGTTAAGCTCACAAAATGAAGTGGGAGCAAAATGGCACTCCAGCAATTTAAAAGGGAGAGAAAGACAAAGTTAATAGAAAATGAAGCACACCGACAGGTAAGTACTAAGGGCAAGGGAGCAAGAGGAACTACAGTGATAGAATCAGGTAGAAAAGGCTTAGGGCCAAAGTCAATAGCACAAAAGTCTTTTGCTCATGATCACATGGTTCAGGGTAGTTTGCGGTAAAGTTTGTGCCACGGATTTCGGACGAGGTTCGGTGGTAGAAAAGTTAGTTCAAAGAGAAGAGAAGTACAAGCCCTCGGATTGGAGAAAGATTTCACACACTTTCCCCGCGGCTGAACGAAACGAGCAACCGGGTTTCCACAGTACCTTAAAATGGAGCGGAAGCTGTAGCTGAGGTGGACGTTCCTGGTAGTTCCAGCAGACTCATGGTTCCTGAAGCGACTGTCGGACTGACACAAAGTAGGAAGACTGGAGGGAATAAACCAGCAGCAGAGCAAAGCAACTAATAAAAGGTGCGCTCCTTAAAACCCAAGCAGGGTCCGACCTTCCTGGCTATCCGTTCCACTGTAACTCTGTACAGCTAATTCGACCATAGGAGGGGTCCTGACTTGCAGTTTGGGCAAACTGGTTGGACCCACCAGTTCAAGGGAAGAAGTTTCCTGGAGGATCGTCTCTGTCGGCGGATTCTGAAGATTCGGACCTGCAGCAGGGCATCACCGGGTGGTTCAGTCGTTGAAGGGGTCCTCTTCCATCAGCTCCTCGTTGGTTCTTTCATTCCAGTGGCGACTCTGCCTTTCCAGTCCCAGAGACCTGCTTTTTATGCAGTTTTCCCCCATTCATCCAGCCTGGCTGTCAATTACACAGCAGGGTGGCTGTCCTGGCAAGGACAGTCACCCATCCAATCAAACTCAAACAGGAGTGCGACTTGGGTTCCCAAGGGATCCCATGGCAGGGGTTCTAAGACCCCTCCCTCACATCCTGCCTACCCTGCCTACCCATACTTTCAGGCGCCTTAAGGAGGGCTTCTGTGCAGAAGCCCTCAAAAAGACGGCGAACAAAGGAATCAACCCGGTTTGGTGCACAGATAAGAACACGAGAAAGACTTTAACAAAAATAAATGGCAAATAAACCCAGCTGGAGCCAAAATAAAATGTCTTTGGTCAAGTGGGTTTATGTTCAAGGCTAATATAATAGCCTAAAACAATACCATGGTTATATAAGATAACCACATTAGAAAATTTAGGGAAGTTACCACTGCCACCAGACAAGTCTTGATGTAAAGGGAGCAAAACAGTGGAACAGACAAAAAGGGATAAGAATGAACCCTTTCCAATACTCCATGTAAGATGGGGTGTACTAGGTCTGTAGTTTAAAGAGATTACATAAAGTTAATGTCAACTTTACATGTTTCTGGGAGACAGTAGTCAGTCCCAGAAAAATTGAGTCAGTGGGAAGTCTAAAAGACAACCCTGTGTCACTGCACTGAAGGTGCTGTGTAACACACACAAAAAATGCTGCTCATGGAGTAGGTGATGCTGCAGAGCCCAGGATCACACAAATGGTTAAAACACAGACAGCAAAACACATGTAAGAGTGGGAAAAGGACTCACACTCTTACTAGGTGAAAAAAAAATCTTAGAAATCCAGCAAAGCTGCTGAGGGACTCATTAGGTAAGGGAAATTAGCCATTTATGAGAATTCTCCCTAACAATCAGCATGCTGAAAACAACAATGCAGAAAAAGCTTTGCACTTGGCAAATGTCAAGACACTCCTCTGATCTCCCACTCTATCTCACGTCTCTTCAAAACTATTCCTCTACTCTTAACTCTGCCTAACGTGACTTCTATCTCTCTCTCATTTGTTTCAATCCTCTGAACCTAGGCACCTCCAAAGATCTCTCAACTCAATTCTCTCACCTACTAAACCCACCTCCATCTCCACTACTCTTTCTGCAAATGTTGTGGCTCTCTGCTTTGCCTCTACAATGTCTACCATTCACAATACCTTCACTAATTACCTTTGATCCCCTCTTCTTTCTCACATTTCTCCACCACTCCTACTGGCTTCTCCCGCTACTATGGCCCTCATTACGACCCTGGCGGAAAGGGTTTTACGCCAGCGTAATGCATGGCGTACCTTTCCGCCTTACTACGAGTTCCCGTAGCGCCATGGTGGTTTTTTCGCCTGGTTTTTCCGGGCGGAAAAATCCATGGCGCTACGGGACCTGTTGTTAATTACGCCACCGTAATTTACGGTGGCGTAATTAACGCCTTCCCCACTCCCATTATACCCTATGGGGCAAAAATGGGAATGGGGAAGGGTAAATGGGGATTGGGGACTTACCGCCCCGCCAAGGTCGGAATGGGGCGGTAAGTCCGCCAACCCCCATGGCGGAGTTGGCAGCTCTGCGCCATGGACCATGGTGCAAATTGCACCATGGTCCTCCGCCAGGGTCGTAATGAGGGCCTATGTCTTCCTTTGCTCCCACCAACCTTGATGAGATAATTGCCCTACTCCTCAAGGATAACCATTCATGTGCCCCCACTGGCCCACTGTCCATGCACATTGTGAAGCACATAGCTCCCAGCGTTGCCCCACATCTTACTTCCCTCTTCAACTCCTTTCTTGACAACACCACTTTTCCCTCATCCCATATGACAAGTACTATCATCCCTCTCCTTATGAAATCTGGTCTGGATCCTTTCTGTCCTGCCAACTTTCACCCTGGCACTCTTCTACCACACTATTCCAAAATCCAATCGACTAAATGGGTTCCTTGATACTCACAACCTCCGGGACCCTCTTCAATCTTCCTCCAATCTCTGCATTCTACTGAAATAGAAGGCCTTCACTTGGTTTGCTTCATACCTTGCCCCCAGACACTTTCAGGTCTCCTGGAATAGCCTTTCCTCCCCACTAACCCCCCTACTGTTGGAGTTCCTCAAGGGCCTCTCTTTGGTCCACTTCTCTTCACACTCTCTACTTCAGCTCTTGGCACCCCAATTTACTCTTACAGCTGCTCCTATCAACACCTCGATGACACTCAGATTTTCTTCTCCTTTCCCTCCTAATCTGACGAGCTGTTGTCAAAAATGTCAAAAATGTCAAACTGTCTCTCTGCCATCAAATATTGGATGGCGTCTCATTCACTCAAGACTGATGTTTTCTACTTCCCAGCCAAACAGGCTAACTCTTCCTCTTGTGCTCTTCTTCTCTTCTCTCCTGATTACATTCCTTACTCTGCTTCCACTCGTAACCTTGGTGTCATCTTCGACCCATCACACAACATCTCACTCTTCATCTTCAAATCTTCCACTGCAGCCAGACTAAACCTCCTCAGTATCAGAAATATCTGTCACTGTCTTTCTTTCAATACTGCTAAACAGAAGATCTGACTACTGTTCCAGTTTCCTCTGTTGCCTTCCCAACTATGCTTTTTCCCCTTTGGACAAAGTCATGAACTTCGTGATCCACACACTTTTCAACCTTTATCGCTTTACCTCTACTTCCTCTACCTATCAGCAGGTTGGCTGGCTATCTATGAAAGGGGCTAAGTATAAACTTCTTCTTACCATCTTCAAAACTCTCCATGGACTCACCCCACCCTACCTATCTGCTCATCTCACTCCCTACTCTCCTTGCTCGTCAAAATAATCCACAGCTCTCCTTCTTGCCACCACTCGAGCCCCCGATGCTCCTTCTCATTTACGCTCTCTATCTTTCTCCTCTACTCTGGATTATTCTTCCTCTCCCTCGCCGTACTACTACAACACTACTACTATTTAAATTCAACCTCAAAGCTCTCCTTCTTGCTGGAGAACCTGTTTCATAGCACTCTATGCTACTGCATCACCCTGTTTTCCTCTCCACCTACATTTCAGGGACAACCCTACAGCACTTTTTCGCCACCCTTCTACCCTTAATTCAGCACTTCCTCTGCCATCCCGTTTCGATGTCATTCTGTCCTGTCCTCATCCCTGGTTTATGTTTCTACCTTCCCCATAAGCATCTGGTCATTAAGTCACACTCTGAACCTCATTGTAAAGGACCCATGTCCTCTGCTCTGTAATCAATGGTAGATTCTGCAAGTGTTTTTGTGCCAGAAATGCATTGCTTCCTTTGTGATTTTTATTAATAAATAAATACATATAAACTTATTAAACTATAGATAAGGCCAATAATAGAAGTAAAAGCCCATTCCACTTATTCCCAGTATTGGGTAGACACAGTTCTAACAGTGACCAGTACCAGGTATCAGAAGCATTAACAACACCCACTAATGGATGTTGCTACTGTGACAATTCCCAGAAAGGGTTATTGTTTGAATCTAAGCGTCTGGCTAATGATAAGACAAGTCCCCACATGCTCAGTTGCAGCTGCATGACCCATTCTGCAGCTGGCTACGTTTGTTAGAGTGGATGACTCTATTGAATAGCCGTCGCCGAAGTCGACAACAAGGCTCTCGCTGATGGTATCAAACAGTTTCATCAACAGCCTCCTCCACCCACCCCTACTACACTGCACCCAGCAATCCATCACTATCATCAACTTCTTGATTAAAAATTCAGTAAGATCTGCCAAAGCATTGATGCTAACGCCAAAGAGACAATGCTCAGCTCGTCACAATGCAGTAAAACAAAGTGATATGGACTTCTCACTATGTAAGACCTGCCAAAGACCCCACCATCCATTACCTTTTCCATGCACTGCCCAACACTTACTGTCTTTCTATTCACACAGGACGGCAGGTGGCCTCTTCCTTGCGCACATCTCTTAGTAAGGAATGGAGGGTAACATAGTGAATGCCAGGGCAACAACTCAGGGTATATTTCAGCTTTACTCGGTGTTATAACAGCGTGGTGCACAATGGTGCACACAATCCTTTATGGCGGAGCATTTGAAGCCACTCTTGGAGTGTTCATATCTGTTTGAGGGTAAATCATAGTGACTGTTGTATTGTGTTTATAGAGCTTTGTGTTCATTAGCCTGCTTTGGAGAAAACAAGGACTATTTTCATTGATCAATCAGGCAAAACGGACGTGTTTACTGTACTATACTGCATTTTATCGTAAATACGCTGAGAAATGGGTGTCTAGTACAGTTTACAAATCATCAGCACCAGATTTACTTTACCTACCATAATATGCTATTTAATATTTAAATATCACTGTTTTGGGTGTGAGTCAATTAACTTGTTTCTTCTTTCTGAACCACCGCCCTCCTAGCAACTATCTCTAAAAGGTTAGAGATCTGGTGAGCAAGTATCCTTTCTTATATTTGTACAGCGCTCCTGACGTCAAACTAAACAGCGATCTTGTGGATGGTCTCTTTCCTTGGCTGGCTCCCTCCTTTGGAACAGCCTCCCCCTCCCTTCCTCTGCAATTCCAGAAGCTCCTTTCCAGACTTTTCTTTTCAACTCCTCCTTCGCCCCTCCCTGCTTTGCTAAAACCAACAGCCTCTGAGATTGGTGACCAGAGCCCTTATGTGTCCACCTGGGTCCTGGCCTCCCACCCCCAATTGCCTTCAGCCTGTGCCCATGCCCAGCACTTGCCTTAGGCGCCCACTGGCCTGTGCTACCACAGGCCTGCACTTAAATATTCATTGGCAGTTGACCACTCTTACCAAGTGATCTCTGCTAGTCACCTAAGAGTTTGCAACTTACTCCCTATCACTTCCCTCCTTGTCACTCATAGCACTTACTCCCCCTCCCTCGTCCCTCTCTCTCTGCACTTCCAAGCTGTGAATGCTCACAAGGCCTAGTAGGTCCGCCTCTCTCTTTCATTGCTATATTTGCCTTTCACGCCCATGTTCCCTCCCTGTTGCCCTGTGGGCACTTTGAAACACCATTCATTTGATGTATAAGCGTCTTACAAATGCACAATAAATGAAATAAATAAATATACATGGTATTAAACACGAAGGAATAATTATGCACAATGTTTGGGGGACACAGCGCCAACCTTAGAAATATGTAATGTTAAGCAATCTTAAACAATTTGACAAAAAAAGGCTCATTTCAGCAACACTAATAAAGGCAGCAATTGGTCTGAGGAGGCTGTAACACAACACAACCTAAATCAATACTAAAAAACCTCTGGTCTTAGTGTGCACAATTTAAATCTTTATAGAAATAGAAAACCAAAAAACATATTATTTATCATATTTATTTAATAACTCTCAAAGATAATGCTCATCTTGACCATAAGAGGGTAAGCATGTATCCCCAAGTGCCTGGTGCCAACATCTACCTACTAGTACATGTGCAAAATGTTTCGCCTTGTGCAGCCTTTGTCTAGGCTTAACATTGTTAATGTCAACAACTAGTGAAACTAAAATATAAACAAGGTGAATAGTCCTGCATATTAATCCCACATGAACCAGCTGTAGGGACACACAAAGAGAGAAGTAATAAAAAGAGAGGAAATGTCAGTCCTTATCAGATTCAGTATTCACATGAATCAAAATAATCCTAATTGTCCTCCTTCTTAATCATTGGCAATATTTCCCATGGCAAGTACCCTTCGCCCATGTGCACATGTGATTGACACATTATCAATTGTTACGTGACCTTGCACACACAACCCTTGAGTGATCAGTCACCAATCAGAACTGGCGTGCACCATAATGCGACTTGGCAGGAGAATTAACTATTTGAAATTAGCCATTTGGCACTGTTCATGAAGCTCCCTAATAGGTGCTCCATAGGTTATACCAGTGTCTTACCTAATGGTCATGTACTGGCTTTTAAGTTCTGTTCTGTTCTCTTCTGCGTGTGATGGTTGACTTGACTCTGATTAGAAATGCAAACAAATAAATAATTGTTTCCCTGGTATAAACACACTATCCAATTTTGACCCCAAAGAAAGCCTTTCAATCAAATTCCTCTCATGCCAGCTCGTAGAATGTAAAACTGTGTTCACTTCTGTTGTTTTCCTAAATGTCCTAGTACATATTTCATCATTAACAATAATGATGTTAATATCCAAGAAAGTAATGTGTTCAGTAGTATGTTCCAGTGTAGATTCTTTGCCAAAAGGGTCATGATTCAGATATTGGTTAAATTCAATCAGCTCACCCATACCATATCAATAAAACATCATCGATGTATCTCATCCATTTGTGTATTTTCCTGGAAGCATCAGGATATGTGAGCACGTGTGTATTCATATTAGCCCACAAATAGATTCGCCAATGGTGGTGTATAGTATTCCCTCAGAGGTACTCCCTTTGCTTGTCTGTAGATAGACTCGTTAAATATAAATAGGGGCTTAACAGGGGCTTTATTATTTGCACCAACAATAGATAGTGACTATGTGAGTATACAAATAGAGGCTTTCAAATGTATCAGAAAGTTAAAACTTAAAACATATTTTCATAATGAAACTGGAGACAGTCAAACCCATGACACCATCCTGAGATAAGCACGCTCTCGAATAAGGACATTCAAAATACACATCTGTTAATGGCCTTAGAAGACGATACCCAATCATCTGTCAACCAGATATTAGATGGACTTGGTCCAGAAAGTACAACCATGACTGATACTAATCTTAAAGCTACTTCCAAATGTACTCTGCAGTTAGAACAAAGAAACTTGATTGATCGCTTTTACCAAGCAGTCACTAATGTCTTTGGAGGATAGCTCAGAGGCAACGCTCTCGCCTTGGAAGCAAGACAACACGGAGCAACACAGGTTTGATCGCCGGGTCAGTGCTTAGAAGCCTCTGGGTATTAAGCACATTATAAATATAATTCACAAACAAATGGATACCAAACACAAAAGAACATTTGAATCTGTTAAGATAACAAACATACAGTGACATAATTATTAAAGAGGCAGAATCAGATGGTAACATCGTTATACTGAATAAACAAGATTACATTAACAAGGCAGAAAATCATCTGTTTTTACCAGACTGTTATAGGAAATCAAATTACTAGTACAAATGAGCAGTCTTATGCAATTATTAACAGACCATGAGAAAGACTTTTTAGTCCAGGGACAGCCCAGGATTCCGACCATATATTTTTTACCCAAAATACACAAGGCATATGGCACACCGCCAGAAGAACGGTCAATCGTCAGTGGAATGGTTGGCTGACTGAGAGCATGTCCGAATGTATTGATATAATTTTGAGACCTGAAGTTTATCAATTAGATTCATATGGTAGAGACACAATATTGAGAGACATCATATTTTCCATCGCTTTAAAAGAATGCATTTATTTAGTGCAACATAATTTTGCCCAGAGGCACCACCTAGTATTTGCTCTGCTTTACATGGAACAACACACATAACCACCACACAAATTAAAGCAATCAGTAACACAATATTGCCTATCAAGAGCATGTGGGATGGGTCATCAATGCCATAATCTATTGTGTAGTGATGCTGCATATAATTGTTGCCTTCTCTCATGGGTCACTCTCTTACCTAACCAGGAGTGGACTGGGAACCCTGGATTTTCTTTTCCGGAGTAGTCCCACGTGCAAACGAAAATTGCATCTCAATTGTGTGCGCTGACTACAGGAATAGAAAAAAAATCATGAGCGCACTTGAAAAGAAGCCTATTTTGTATTAATTTATTTATTTACATACAGGAATGAACAGGAAGACCTATGCTGAAGATCACCACCGGGTCCTTCCACTCAAACGGCACCTTTCAAATACTGATCTTCTGTTTCATAGGGGGTGCCTCTTCCTCTCTTACCTCCCTTTAGCCTTCCTATGCAGTAAGGTGAAGGGTGCACTGTGGGTTGTAGCTTCATCGTTTGTTTATACCACTGGAACAATGCAGCTGGCGTGGCGGTAGGTGGTTGGAGTCTAGGCTTTCACTTCTCATTCCTAACTACTTCCCCTCCTTCCACTATCCGTAGGGCACCTGAAAGCAATAGAGGCCCGGCTATTGGCCATGGTTGGTAACATGTGTTTGCATGGTGGCTGACATTACTGATCTGTGCAGGCATGAGAAGAAAACACCACACATGCGGTAGCGGTCTTGGTTTTCCCACCGGTTTCTCAGCCAGGATCAGAGTACTTCTGTGAGAGCCGATCGAATGTCAAACAACGGTTCAGAAAAAGGGTTTTGATAATTTAATCAATAGTACTATTTGTATGGCTGTTATTTGGAATTATTAAATGAAATCACACTGTACAAAGCCAGTTGGACATACTCCTAAAGCAATATGTCACCCACATTATTTTACAATCTTTTAATCAACTCCACGACGCCCTTTGATTTTGTAACTATTTGCTGCTTATTAAGCCAACACGCAGATGCTGTGTGTGCATGCCTCATTAGAAAATAGCATGTCATTTGTATGTAACAAATTGCTCGACCGTCCTCTACAAGCAGCTGTTCTGCCAGAGCCCATATATATAGATATACCGGCCCTAAAACACAGCCTTGATGCTGAAAAATTACACGCTGCCGTATTGTTCTTGCTACCTCAGTTACTCAAGTTGGTAAAAATAAAAAGTGGCAAAATTGCTGAGATCAGTGCAGCCCAGCACCTGGCAGCCAAAGTCGCGTGACAGAAAGGATGCAGCACCCAAGTGCAATGTCGGACTGTGGAAGCCAGCTCAGTAAGCACGTGGAAAATCAAAGCATCTGCACATGCAGGAGGATGCAAAAGGCGGCTCTTTAGTCATAGGGCCTCATTCCGAGTTGGGGGGTAAGGGTTAACGGTCACTGGTAAGGAGACCGGTGCCGTTAAACCCTTACCACCCAATTCCGAGCGAGGTCCCTTAGCGGGACCCGCAAAGCCCGTATGGTCTGACCACAAGTCCTTTGCGGGTCCCGCTAAGGGACCAGGGCGCTAATAACGGGCCCGTAATTTACGGGCCTGTAATTAGCACCTTCCCCATCCCCATTGAGCCCTATGGGGGCTCAAATGGGAATGGGGAATGGTTGGTTGAATGGGGACTTACCGGGTCCGCACAGGTCGGAATGTCCCGGTAAGTCCCCATTCACCCAGACCGGACACGGACCCGGGTTTGGTGGCAGCCATGGCGCAAGTAGCGCCATGGCTGCCTCCAAACTCGGAATGAGGCCCATTGATGTAAAGATGGTCATTCTAGTTAAATAGCATTAATTTGATTCATGTGTTAGGATTATAAACAAGAGGGAACCATTCCTTTACAAGTGTACACTTTACTCACAGGCCAGTCAATACACTTTTAAAAGTGTGTGTGCATCCCACCGCGGATGATCCTGAGGGCATGTGCTTTTGCACGTGTGGCAGAGTCTACCAGGAGAATTTTGAAAGTTATTTGCAGTGTTCAGGTCACAGCTAACTCAAACAGGCGGTGGCCAAGCCAGCCTTTGGTGACTCCGGAGTGCGCACAGGAATTTCAAGTGGTTCAAGTTTACTGGTAGCGAATGATTGGTTTGAGTGGAGATGCATTCATATGTCAGTCTTCCCAATGAGCACAAGTGACCAAGCACAGCGGGGGGGGGGTCTGAATTAGATAAGGAGGTTCCAGGGATTGCCCACCGAATTTTCTTTTTTTAAATAACAGTTTGAAATTGTGCCTTTTGCACTATGGTTTCTGTGAGAAAAATGGGGTAACAATGGGTAAATTGTGCAATTAGTACTGTAAAGTAACATCTGAAAAAGGGCCAGCAGATGGCAGTTCACCCACAGTATACAGCAGCAGCAACAGCAGGATGCAACTCTAAGAGGATGCTGCACCAACAGCATCTGAAGTTAAACCCACAAGATGTGTCAATGGCCCACTGTAAAACACGTTCATGATGGCGCCCACAATATATTTGTATTTGTATTTTTATTTGTATTTATTGATTTATAGAGAGCTTTACACCAAAGCGCTGTACAATTGAACAACTTAATACATGAAAACATAAACAATATAACGGTAGAAGCAAAATTACAATATTAATCAATCAACAAAACAGTGAGAAGAGCAATTTACTGAGGGAGATAATGATATTGTAAGAGGATTCAATTCAACACTACAGCTAAGTCAATGCCTAGTCTGGGATACTGAATGGAAACCCTTATTGATATATCTTTATGTCCAATTCATGAGTTCTGGATGACTACCCCTATATAACACCCCTCTCTTAAAATCCCCCTGACCCCACTGAGCCAAGAAGTAGTTCTGTTTTGCAAGTTTAAAAGGTTTATTTGAGAATTTAAACAAAATATATATATCACACTTTATAATAAATTAATATCTGAAAGTACACTTAGACATATGATGTTGATCAACAATGGGTAATCTGGCACTAGCACACTTCTTTACAATCAATGAGGAGTTGGTATAGGATGGATAAAGTAGCAAAAATACTTTTATGATTTCAAGGGAAAAGCAATGAGGAATAAAATGCAGTACAGAAATAACTTGATATGACTTCAACAGAACAAGAAATCACTTTTCATTGACAATTCACCCCCCCTTTATGCAATGTAAGGAGATGAAGAGAAGAGCACACAGTTCTTAGAAATGCAATCAAATATAATTCAGTTCAATTCCCCCCCCCCCCCAGCAACTTAGAGAAATCAGGTATGAGTTTTAAAACACCGGCCCAAGTGCTTTGAATGTGGTGGCAAGGAAGTGAAAAATATGCTGAAAATGCTTTTAATTCCCTTTAGGAGGTTCAGGGTGAGTGAGAGATATATGGGATGAGTTCAGGCTCACTTTAGCAATGATTCGGAGATGGTGATTAAGAGGCAAACAAATTTTAGCAGTTCAGGCAAAAGCAGCTATCTTTTTACAAGTAAAGAAATCGGGCCAAACCGCAAATCGCGGCAAAATTCGCGAGTGTGTGAATCGTGATTACGGCAGAAGTATAAGGAGTAGCAAGTCGGTTTTAAGCTTGTTGAAAAGCTGAGATTCTAAGCGTTCAGAGGAAAACGGTTCCAGAGATACGGACGATTAAATAAAGGTAGTTTTTCGGATTTAAAGTAAACTCAAAATGACAGGTGACAGCTTGCAGCTTCAGAATTGACAAGTGACAGTGGTGCAGCTACAAAATAACAAGTGACAACTTCTAGGAGGCAGTTCTGGTTAGATTAAAATAGTTTGAATTAGATTATTTTAACTAAGAGATTGGTTCTACACAGTTCTGCTAGGTACTCACAATATAAATTTGAAATAGGCCTTGCCACGGATCTGGTCAGGTTTTGGACTGGACTCCGGTTCTGGTCTCGGCACTTCACAGTGATCTGGGTTCTGCTCACAGCGGTCTGGGTCACTCTGGATCTCTGGCCTCTGGTTCTGGATACTGCTCAGCTTTCTCAGGGTACGGCACTGCTTCTGGATCTTTCTGGCGCAGGGTTTCAGGCCAGAATCAACAGCTCAGCCCGGCTGTGAATAGTCTGCAAAGGATTTTTGGGCCTGCTGACAAATACTTTTGCTTGCAGTGGGCCTTCTTGGTTCAAGGTTCTGTAGTCTCTGTTTAGCTTGGAAGTCTAAGTGTAGGATCTCTGGATGTGAAGTCGTCGGTCAGCATGCTCCGCAGCAAATGGAATTGAATGTGTCTACCTGTCCCAGCAGTCTCTTTTTATGTGTTTTGAAAATGGGTGTGTGCCTGGGCCTAGCAAAGCCTGCCCCTCTCTACTTGTCATTGGCCCAATTCTCCCCTCTCCCATGATTGGGGGAAGGAAATGTGAGTCAGAGTGATACTGTAGGTTTTATGGGTCAGAGGATCCTCCCCTGGTCAGTTTGCCCACAAATCTATATTTGACCCAAATACATATTGCACAGATACACAGTTGTTTAAAATTACATGCACCCATCACATATCACATGAGGTATACTCTGTTCAAACTCTGCTCTTCCTGGGGGCTTTCATTCAGAAATGGCAACATTTTGCGCTTTTTAACTGGTTTTGCAATATCAGACATTTACCCAAATTTACACACATGTGCGCAAGGAGTATGGACATTAATTGATGAAGTGTCAGATTTTTAACATGCAGACATTTGGAGTGAGACCCTATTTTCCGCTAGCAACCCCCCAGAATACACCACAGGGTCGTAACGCATCTCAAAATGTTCACAGAAAAATCACAAGAATGATGGTATCATTTAGATAATTTTGACAAGTCCGCACCATGAGTTATACATCTTTCTTAAAATCATATTCTGGCCAACAGGGGTGTGTCTTCCTAGGTCACATGGTGGAGAAACCAGTCTATCCACTTTCTTTAAGCTCAGCCTGTCCTCAGAGGGGGCTGCCCCTCCCCATTTCTTCCAAGAGGAAGCCACTTTTACGACGCCCCCAATATAACTTCTGCCTGAGTCAAGGAAGCGCTTTGTTCAAAAGGAAGCCATTTACGATCCCCCCAATAAACCATCTACCTAGGCCCTTTGTTTAGTTTCTTGCAATCCCCTGGTATTTCAATCAGAGAGTGTGTGACCTCCTTTTGGCAGGAGCAACAGAATGCAGCCAGGCCTGGGAATGCATTTGTTGGGCAAGCCCCCACTCCTGTTGGGGGTAGCTGTCTGGCAGAATTCCAGTTTCCTTAATCCAGGTTTCAGGTAAAATGTCACTTTTTGTTCCCCAGTTTAAGTCCATACAATTTTTACATATGCAGCTAGAATGCTGATTCTAAGTTCAAAACTATGACATTTTAACAGTTACAAACTATGTGACACTCAAAAGTAGGTCACTCAGTTAATTTAAACATTTCGATTTTGGTGGTTTTAATTCAGTTTCAGTTAGGCTGCTGACATGCATAGCTCAGCCAGTTTTGTTATGAACATTGTTTTGGGCTCTTCATCTTCCCAGATTTTGTATGCACACATACTTCATTCTGCCAGATGTCCGCTGGTGTTCAATGAGATTTTTGGATGTGTTGCAATGTTTGAAAATAGGCATTTTGAGCTGGCATTCAGAGAAACCAAAGGTAATTTTAAAGCGTTTTTGAGCTAACAGGCGCTGCTGTTTTACCTTTGGCACCCATTCCACTCATGGCACCCTGGCCCATCATGCTCGCACTGGTGGGTGGCGAGTTAGGCAGCCATTTTGGTGTACGCGCAAACTGTGTGGTTCTCCTGGATTCTGGCGCACATGTGGGCTTTTTGGCCATCTTGGATTTTCTAAGCCCACAGCACCAAATGTTGCAGCATGATAGCTCAAACGTGGGTCAGGACACCCAACAATATGATATGATTGTTTATTTATATAGCGCCTATACACAATGTGTTTCAAAGCGCTTCAAGGCAAGGGAGGGAACAAGGGAAAATACAACCACATTCTTACAGGCCATGAACAGTAAGGATGTGAAATTAACTATCGTACTCGACAGCTCAAACATTTCAGATAGTGCAAGAGCTAAAACATAGATAAGGAAGGGAGGGGGTGAGTGGGAAGGAAATGGAAACAGACAGGCGACTACCGTACTAGGCCTGACGACATTTCTGGTAGAGCCGGAGAAAAACAAAAGGTGAGGGGTGCAGAAAGGGAGGGGAGGAACAAAACAAGCGACTATCATACTAGGCCTGACGATATTTCAGATAGTGCTGGAGGGGTGGTGGGGAGGAAAAAAAACAGTAATGAGAGGGTGGAGGAAACAGACGAGGTTGCTATCATATTAGGTCCAGGGACAATTCTGATAGAGTAAGTGCATAGAAGAAAGTAAGGGGAGGCGATAGGAAAAGGGAGAAGAGAAAGGAGGAGAGAACAGAGAGTTAGCAGTCAAAAGAGTGGAGAAACAAGAGGGGAGAGTGAATACAATTGCAGAAGTCAGTAGTAACACATCATTTTGCAAGACAGGATACAAGATGAAGATGGGAACAGCATGATTCAGGGTCACCATGAGTACAAGATGCAAAGGAAGTCCAGCATGAGAGTTGAGAAAGAGTGACGCACCGTGAATGAATGAAGTCCATAAAAGTCAAATCGAGCATTGGCCACAAGACAGTGATGGTGAAAGAAGGCACCAGGTGGGTGGGGCTTGCTAAGTGGTGAAAAAGAGCAGCAGGCAGGAAGGTACCAGGTGGGCGGGGCTTAGGCCAGATGACCTAGATCTACTTGCACCTGCTCCCCATCTGCAAAGGAAAAGAAGCCTGAGGGCTCCTTAAGTAGGGAAACAGAGTGGGAAGCAGGAAGGCACCAGGTGGGCGTGGCTTGCTAAGTGGTAGAAAAGAGCAGGAAGCAGGAAGGCACCAGTTGGGTGGGCTTGCTAAGTGGTGAAAAAGAGCGGCAAGCAGGAAGACACTAGTTGGGAAGGGCTTGCTAAGTGGTGAAAAAGAGCGGCAGGCAGAAAGGCACCAGGTGGCTGGGGCTTAGGCCAGGTGACCTAGATCCACTTGCACCTGCTCCCCATCTGCAAAGGAAAAGAAGCTGGAGGGCTCCTTAAGTAGGGAAACAGAGCGGCAAGCAGAAAGGCACCAGGTGGGCGTGGCTTGCTAAGTGGTGAAAAAAGAGCGCGAAGCAGGAAGGCACCAGGTGGGTGGGGCTTACTAAGTGGTGAAAAAGAGCGGGAAGCAGGAAGGCACCAGGTGGGCAGGGGTTGCTAAGTAGTGAAAAAGAGCGGCAAGCAGGAAGGTACCAGTTTGGCGGGGTTTGCTAAATTGTGAAAAGAGCAGCAGGCAGGAAGGCACCAAGTGGGCGGGGCTTGCTAAATGGTGAAAAAGAGCGGGAAGCAGGAAGGCACAGGGTGGGCGGGGCTTGCTAAGTGGTGAAAAAGAGCGGCAGGCAGGAAGGCACCAGGTGGGTGGGGCTTAGGCCAGGTGACCTAGATCCACTTGCACCTGCACCCCAATATATAGAATAGTGGAGTAGGACTGGGTGGGTGGAGGGGAGGTGATGAGTAGGAGGAGGGAAGGGGAAAGGTGAGAGTGGGGAGGTAGGGGAGGGGAGGGAGATAGTCAAGGGGAAAGATAAAGGAGGGAGGTGATGCAGAATGGGGAAGGGGTTTCAAGGAGGAGAATGGAGAAGGAGAGATTTGAGGGAAGTACAGAGAATGTGGGGGTAGAGCGGATTGCAAGAGAAAGGGAGTTCCAGTGCAGGGGAGCTAGGAGTTGGAAGGAGCGGAAACGGGAGGAGGCACAGGGGGACGGAGGTATAGTGAGAAGGAAATGGTCAGCGGACCGAAGGGAACAGGAGGGCGAGTAGAAAGAGAGGAGTGAGGAGAGATAAGGGGGAGCAAGACCATGGAGAGATTTGAAGACAAGGCAGAGAAAGTGAAATTTAAGTTGGGAGTGAAATGGAAGCCAGCCAAGGGAAGAGAGGAAAGTAGAGATGGAGTCGCAGGAGGTAAGGAGATAGAGAGTACGAACAGCAGAGTGGTAGTTGGATTTGAGGGGGGCAAGATGAGAAGTAGGTATTCCAAAGAGTAAGGATGAGCAGTAGAATAGGGGAGAGAAGATGAGGGAGGAGATTAAGAGTTTGGTAGCATGGAAGGTGAGAGAGAGACAGATTTTTACGAATATTGAAGAGGTGGTAGCGACATAGTGAGAGAAATATATTGGGAGAAAGAGAGAGAGGAGTCAAAGTGAACACCTAAATTACGAGAATGTATAGAGATAGGGAGATTAGAGGGAGGAAAGTGAATGAATGGGGAGGAGAGGGAGGGGGTAGAGAGTTGAGGGAAAGAATATGACTTCAGTCTTGTCAGTGTTAAGAGAGAGAAAGCGGGAAGACATCCAGTTCTTTATGGCAGTAAGGCAGGAGGAAAGTTTTTGGTGAAGGTCAGTTGAGAAGGAGGAGAAAGAGAGGAAGAATTGAGTGTCGTCAGCATAGAAATGGTGGGAGATGCCAAACGAGGAGATAACAGGGGCAAAGAGGGAGGTGTAAAGAGAGAAGAGGAAAGGACCAAGCACCGAACATTGGGGTACGCCGTATTCAAGAGGATGGGTTGGAGATACCGGCCATCCCAGGAGACAGTAAAAGAGCGGAAAGAGAGGTAAGAGGATAACCAGTTGAGAACAGAGCCTTTGAACCCAAAGGAAGAAAGAGTGTGGAGGAGGAGGGGATGATCGACAGTGTCAAAGGCAGCGGAGAGATCGAGGAAAATTAGGATAGAGGATTGCTTAGAGTATCCAATATATATATATACATATATATATATATATCTTATATCCCAGCACAACCACTCTAAAGCATGTGATCATGATGTTTAATCTGTGTCCACAATACAGGCTGACATAGCCATGTAAAACGCTTTTACATGCTGCATGTGCCTAAAAATGTGACAGCATTCCACTGGATAACACTGTTATGATGGGGGTCGCAATATATGCATCATGGACCAGTGAAATATTTTTCGTTCTGCTTATCTCCAAACGTTCCAGCATTCCCACTGTAAACAACTTCATGATGTTAATCCTTATGATTGAACCTACAAGATATGCCTACATGGCCTCTGGAAATCACACGCTTGTGGTATTTATCTTGTGTTCACAATGAATGCCAGTGTGGTCATGTAAAAACCAAAGAAGGAGGGCCAAACCAATATTGGATTTCTATTAGTAGGGGTATCAAGCCTATCGAGACAGAGACATCATTATTAAATTCCAATCTGAAATTACAAAGGAATTGTATGCCCCTTTGCCCAGCAGCCTGGACGCAGGGAGGAAGACACTGCTTCAATTGATTGCTTAGTTGATAGATTTTTTTATCTTTTTGAAACGCTAGATACAACCATCGATCAACATAGTAAACATGCCCATCTGACAGGGTGGGATCAAGAGTTCATCTTACCATCCGTGCCTCAAAGGGAAAACAATTCATAATAATAAAAAACATTCAAAGGGCAATGAATTAAGATAATTCTACAAAGCAGATTGGAGGGAAAATCCCCCAAAACACACACACACACACACACACACACACACACACACACACACACACCTACACCTTGCACACCTAGCAATCACATCACATTCACAACCATCATACTGAACATATATGAAAAAATAAAATGAATTCACATAACATAACAAAAAAACGATTGTGGACAGGTATAAGGTGAAATATCCTATTGATCTTCTTCACTGCAGGGAACCTAAGACCAAACATTTCACTAGGATGAGAATATGGTCTCGCTAGATGTACTACTCAGTTGTGAAGTATTATCACATGAGAGCAAAGAAAAAAAAACAATCTCATGGCTCCCATTTGGAGGACTGGTCATGTGAAACACTTCTCATATGGCCTGTTCCCAAATATGTGCTAGTATTCCACTGTAAAACACTTCATGATGCTACCGATAATGTATATATGTAAGTATGTATGGGATTTATTAAGAGCTAACTGGGCCATGAAGCAAATGAACACTGAACGTAGGGGACACAACTAGAGGCTTACAAGTAAGATTGGTGGCGCTAGAGGTGCTAGGGATTGGTGGGTAAGGAACCCCCATGGATCTTTGAAATATGTTTTATGCTGCCTGTGCCAGTGTACATGCCGGATCCCAGTATCCCACTGCCACACACTTTCATGATAGTACTCACAAAGTATTCCAGCAGTTGCCTGTGAAACACTTTTCATGCTGCCAGTGTCTGTAGTCCTACATATTGCCAGTATTCTACTGTAACAACGTTCATAATGACACACACAATAGATGCCAGTATGTTGTATTGCTGCCTGTGTCCAAATATATTCTGCTATTGCCACTGTAAAACATTCATATTGGTGCCCACAATATATGTCAGCATGATGCCACAGCACATCGAGCGTGCTCCCCCACCAAACTTAAATGCACTCGTACATACAGTCATTCTGTCACTCTCACACACACACATGCATGTGTGGATGAACAGAATCAGTCACTTACATGTGCACCCAATCATTCAGACTCTCTTGCCCACACAGAGACTCATTTGCTTGCAAGTGCACCCTCTCATTCAAACTTTCTCGCACACACGCACACGCACACACACATACACGAAGGAAACTAAAAATAATTAAAATAAAGAAAAGTGGGCAATGAACAAGTAGGACATAACACTGGCGTTCAGTCACACGCTTCCAACCCTTAAAAGGAAATTCAAATCAACGTGGGAAATGAATTGAACAAATACAATCAACTCAGTAGCGCAGGCAAGACATCATGGCCTATCCTGTGTTTTCTACATAGATTCAAAATATACCTGACTTCACACGGTTTTTTATTCTATGGGCATAGACCTATTTGTTACAAACAGACATCCAATAAACTTGAGCAACACTAAGCATGCATGTTTGCCACCTGTAAGATGTATGCCTGGGAAGACCACCTTAGAACAGTAGATGTACAGGTAAAAAGTATTAACAGCTCCCGACCCTCCTTGTATGGACGTTAAGGCACATTTAAAAAAAACACATTCTATTAGATAAAGTCCCAGGCTTTGACCCACCGTGGCTGGCTATTTTTTTCCCTGGTTTAACTTCTTAGTGAAATATTTTAGTAGCTCAACCGGACTGCTCTTTGTTTAATCTTTTTAGAATGGGAACGTCAACATAAAGTGACCCTTCGTGGGCTTTCTAATGCCAGGTCAACAGCCCTGCTTGGCTGCCGGCCAGGAAGGATATTCTTTTTTTTTAAAGTCCCTTGTCACGCAAACTCAGGGCTTGCTAGGTCAACATATGTCGCAATCATTCTCTTCGGCAGCAGGAAAACATCATCATTTTCACATGTGGACTTCACAATGATTTTTTGGGTGTGAATCTGAGTAAAATCATGGGCGAGTGTCCAGTGGAATAAGGCAGCTTACAATGTACCCGGCTGCTTGTATCTGGGACTGTCACTGGGCCCGATTCGACCCTTCGAGTTATTTTAGCAAAAGTGCTGTTATTTTGAAAACAGCACTTATGCAGAGTGTGATGGATTCTCTTACTGGGGGCGGAGGGGTGTTTCCGCCAATTCCATAATGAGGAGGCCCCACCAGGGTCGGACTGGGGCATGACATGGTCTCGGGCAGAAGGAAAAAATGTCCCACAGTTACAAATAGCAATTCATTCCTTTTGTGACATACCGTTTGAATAGTACCAAAGGGGGAGTTTTTTTGATGAAATGTGTTGCAAATTGTGAAAGTTAAAGAATATTTATTCAGCAACACTGGTCAAAACTACTAGTCACATCGTGAAGTAACTCCTCAAAGTGGCACACATTGGCCAAAAAAGTGGTGCACGTTGACCAAAAATACTGGCTCCCACTAGCATTTTGCGTTTTTGTTTCGGGCATAGCCCTATTGCCCTATAGGCCAGTCCAAAGCAGGGGCCACACCAGACTTCCGGTCCTTGGTCACCTATGGCAGCTGACAGTCTCAGTGATGCAAAGTGCCGCCAGAAATGTTGTCTTTTCTCCCCCACTTCTGAGATACGCTGCACCTTTTTTGCACATGAAAACGTGAAACATAACCTCACCCTAGTGGGCCGATTTAGAGCTTGGGAGAAAAGTTGTGTGGAAACCTGACATTCTCCCGTCCATTTTCCAGCACCAGCCTTCTGAGGTGGGAGGACTGTTTGGAGGGGAGCAAACGCTGCCAAAATCTATCTGCCACTCTTCTGCTTCATGAAAGTGTCCTTGACCATTCAATAAATCAGAAAAGTGGTGCTGTCATCCCGGAAATGCCTTGAGTATAAAATATAAACATATGCAGTTGATGTTAAAAGCACCTCACAGGTTCCTTATTTTAACTCCTTTATTTTTACCTTCAAAACCAGAGCCTTGCAAGGAGAATTCATTTACAGTTCCTCGCCTGCCTAACTGACAGTTGCTAGGTCTGTTGCCAGGCGGTAAATCAGGCACATGCAAAAGTCAAGGCACTGATGCCAGGCCACTACTGTCTTATTTTTAACAGAATATGGTGCTTTTATTTTCGCATGCACCTGAGGTGCCAGATGGTGATAGAGAAATGGCAATTTATTTAGTAGTGGCGGTGAAAGAAATTGCTGCACGTTTGCGCAGTACTTTGGGCACCTGTTTGGTGCTCCACTGCACTTTTGCCTGTTGCCTGGAGTTGTGGTATTAAAAAGAAGAGTCAATGTCCTGGGAGGATAGCTCAGCGGCAACGTGCTCTCCTTGGAAACAAGACGACACAAAGCAACACAGGTTCGATCCCTGGGTCCGCACTTAGAAACCTCTGGGTATTAGGCGCGTTGTAAATACGCAACTAAGAGACTTATTAGTATAACAGCGCCTCGATGCCCCCCCCCCCCCCGGCTGTGTGTGCACTTTAAAAAAGAAGAGTGATTAAAATCTACAAAAGGTTTTAGATATTGTTTAAAGTATAGCGCTGCTGCTTAGCATTTTAGTCAAGCATTAAGTCCAGGGCCTATGATATGAAAAATGTCACAGATAGCATCCTGTTGTCTGATGCAGTGCCTGGCACAGAACTATGAGCAGTGGAGGTGCCATGGCTGTACTATTACAACAGTTGAAGCAGTGTCCTCTTGTGCTGCAACAGTATAGAATGCACAAGTTCAAGTAGTGGTCTGCAAGAGGAAGTGGCCCATGCGAGAGAGAATTTGCTGCACACTAGTACACATGTTTAGGACGCTTGATGATCAGGTCACCCTAGTTTACAGGCTGAACAAGGATGCTCTTTTGTGCCCTTTTGTCCTGATTATCTCTGATTTGTAGGTGAATATGCATATAGTAATATGTATCTCACCACTTGTGAAGACGCTGTCAGTGCTGTATTTCTCTGCAGTGGAGTCATATCAGGGGACAGTAGCCATATATCGGCTGCCACCATGTCCCAACCCGCATTCTGCAAGATACTACATGTTGACTTAATGACTCTCCTGAAAACATATTTCTGTTTTTTTGCCTGGTCCCCTGCTGGGTTACCTGCTACCAAAGCATCACCAGGAGGCACAGCAGTTCATTTCCTTCATCTTTGTGCAGTCTCTGTGGGAGGAACATCTGCTATCTTCTAGGGATCTGCTATTACCTTCTAGGGATTTTGCTCATTGTAGTTAGCTACTTACAGATTGATAAACCCTATAATTCCTCATTCCCTCAGAGGAAGCAGAATGGAGGCCAAGATTAATCGTGTGGTAGTTTTTATTCAACATAGTAATACATTGAGCACTGATAGGACTATTGACCATGCACCCATCACTCAAAGGCTAGACACTGTTGAGCATAATATACACTTGCTATCACCGGGAGAGGAGCTTCTCAACTCTGCAGATCCTCAGTCTCCCCCCTTCTTCCCACACCTGTATGAGTTGTCCTATGACAGGAAATCCCTGCGTGAGAGATTTTTAGGGATCCCTGGATTTATAGAGGATTTGACAATCAGTACAAGCTACATTTCCTCTGTAGACCACCTGCTTCCCTGATGCTACAGCAAAGGCAGCGTTTGTCATGTGATGTCTGGGGGCTTACTGGTTACCTTTGCCAATACCTCGCCTATGCAGGACTTTTACCTGTCCTGGGGCTCTGCGAACTCTCCAGCATCATGGACATTCACTTGTTTTGGCCCCTGCATCATTTCTTTGAACTCTGCAGGAACTCCTCATGGGCTGCCATCACCTGTGAGGCCTCGCTCCTTCTTTGCTTTCACTCTCCCCCTATTTCAGGGCTCGCTTCAGTTCCTCATCGCCAAATGAAGTATCTTACATCGCCATAATGATGTACCCTGGATCAGGAATGACAAGGAGCAGGAACCAGGCTGACCCAGGTGAGTTGTAAACAGACAAGATGCTTTATTCTTCTTCGTTTTATAGTTACAGTTTATAGGTGGGAGAGAAGGTCTTCTGCATCTGCCCTGGTGCCTTTCCACACTCCAAGTCCCCAACCGTCAACCTCAGAGCCCCCAGGCCTCCAGCACTCCACATTCCCATTCCACCCAACATTCCAAGAGGCCTAGCTTGCACACACAGACATTCTCATTCATTCAAGATACTACAGTAGGCACAGACCCTCCTTGTAACAAGTGCACACACAATTTATCGCTACCCCCTTGCTTCAGCCCTGAATCTTGTGCCAATTCTGATCTTGATGCTCGCTCTTTCCCCGTTATGTCTCGTATTCTCAATCTCCTAGACAAGGGACATGAGCAAACGCATCTCTGGTTAGATAACATCAAATCTTCTATTTGTGACAACACAGCCAAACTATGTAAGATAGCAATCAGTAATTCTACTAAAAATCTTAGCAATATTTTGCAACCTAATCATACAGCCTAATCATACAAAAACCTTCCCTACAGGATGTCCCAAAGGCATGAGATCAACCTAATATTTTGCCAGAATTCACAAGTATGGTGCAGGATGCCTTTGCCCCTCACTGAGCTTTTGGACCAAAATAGTTCTTCTCTAGGAGAAGGCACCGATCACAATGTGATCTGTGCTGCCAATGATTGTATCGATTCTACGGCACACTTATATTCACGCAAATTGAGGCGAGTGCAAGCAAGAGCTCTCAAATGCAAAAATAATGTTAAAAAAAAAAAGAATGCACTTTTACAGGAAAAAAAACCCCAAATCTACCACCAGATAATAGAGCCCTAACATCTAAAGATCCAGTTGTTGTGGCAACTTCAAACTGTCCCCTTACGGTGGGAAACAGAGCTAGTGTGTCCAAAATCTCATCAGCTCCCACACTAAAACGATGCCAATTATCTCACTTTTACCTGCTGGCCTGCAACAAACGTATGAGTTCCTCTTGGCCTCAAAGTATCAACGGTGAGAGAATGCTTGCTGAGACGCTGACAACCGCATTAACCACCAAGTAGTCTCTCAGGTCAGTAACACTATCACTACAATCCTGACTGTTGTCTCAGATTTACAAACAGTGGTTAATCCACGGTACGAGAGTCCGAGAGTGCAGGTGTCAGCCGGATCCAGGATAATTCTCACAGTGCCGGCTGTGTGACTGAGCCCACGCAAATGCTCCCTGGGTCTTACGGTGGTACTGTTTCCAATGTAACCACTATTTCTGATCATACCCAGGGTGCTGGTCTTTCCGGCGTATTCCACCACGCTGTTTAGAATGATGACAAATTTCCAGCAGACACTCACAACATCCTGGGATGGGTGAGCGATCTTAAGAAAAACAGTCTTCAGAGACCTAATTGCTCATTCTTATTTAACACCTTTCGTAGCATCCCTCAACTCTGTACGTTGCACTCTGATGACATTGAGTGGATCAGACTGGCCAATCACAATAATTTCCATATGATCTGTGGCCTCCAATCCTGGATTATCACCAAGTTATTGTGGCACCACAGAATGGATCTTGGAATGAGAGGTCTTTCGCTCTGCTTGTGTAAATAAATCGAAGACGCAAACGACTTCTTAGAAGAACAACTATCCATCGTGGCTCCTATCAACATCAACACTACAGAGGTTCAGAGCTCAACTGCAGCCAGTAATTAAGTAATCTTGCAGTTATCTTCTTTAGTTGGTTCGTCCATGAATATTGCCTGGCTCGCTCCTTTGTTGACTACAATAGCTCAACTCACAAAAACTAACAAACAGTCCTAACCTCCTTTACTAACAATCATATAGTGGAACTGTTGTGGTTTCACAAATATCAATGCATGGTTCAAATTGGTCCCACATGACCTGTCTCCTGTATTTTGCTTGTGCAGGAAACGATGTGCACAAAATCACTTGCTAAAGATGGTTATTCCACGCTCTGTCTTCCTGCGGTGCAAGGTATATTGGGCAGACCAAGGGGAGGCTTGGTCATACTATTAAACAATTTGATCAATCATCATTCTACTCTTTTACTGTGCAAAAATGACTTACTGGTGATCGAATATTCGCAAGCTAGCAGTCCGCGTACTACTTTTCTAATAGTATGCATATATTTCAATCCAGCTAACACAAGTCTTGACAAATTCTTTAATCACTTAGACTCTTTTATTGAGGATGCTCTTATCAGGAAACCTGCATATCAGATCATGATTAGTGGGGACTTTAATTCCCTGTGTTGGAACCCATCTCTGTATTTTCAGCATGGTCTTCCACAGGGCGACAAGTCAAAGTCTCTGCAGAGAGGGAAACAATTATCTCATTATATGACCGATTGGGATCTGCACATGGTGAATTTTGAGAGTAGCTTCCACTCTGGTACCTGGTCGCGTGTATCATCTGGTCTCTTGGGGCTGGTTCACTCAATCCAGATTTTGGACAGACACGGTAGCGACCATCATCCCATCCTCCTACAGGTGCACTGTAAGATCGTGGCACTAGCTACCGATCCTTTGTCATTGGTATGTACCGATCGTATACTGTCATCAGTGCAATGGTACCCAAGGCTTTCCTCGTCAATAGATATTCATGGCATATCTATGACGACTAGCATCTATCATTTACCCCACTGCAAAGAGAATCTCGGAACAATTTGATTATTAAAAGCCATCTTCACTCTTTTGCACAATTGCAGAAGAATTTCACTGCATCCCATCGTCATGTCTACAATGCTAAAATAGCTCAGCTCAAATGCGATAAAAATTGCAGTATCAGGCACATTTCCTCTCTCAAATTGAGTCTTAAGCAATTTCAATAAATGAAGAAGTGAATCTGTGTAAAATATTGCTCCGATATCAAATGTCTTATTTATCAGATCCATCTAAAGGACAACCGAAAGATGCTGTCCATGTTATGCAAAGGAGATACACGCACTATCTGATCCATTCTTAGAGGTAACACTCATACTGACCATCACAATTTATCTTCTGCAATCTCATCCAAATGCTGGGAGAAACATCTGAGTGCAAAATTCAATTTACCGTCTCAGTATTCAGCCTGTAATTCAGAGATTTTGCACCTAAGACTCTCTGAGCACTATGCGTTTTCTGTAAACTATGTCATCTGGGCTATTGGGCAACTTAAATCATCGAAGGCTGCAGTGCCTGACGGCATACCATCATGTATTCTGAAATCAGATTCGCATTTTTGGGCTGCAATTTTGTTCACCAAATTTGATCTTTTTATAAGAACTAACACCATTCCTGTTTCATGGCGCTAGGCAATTATTAGTCGCAATTATTAGTCCCATTTTTAAGAAGGGTGATCCACAGGACCCAGTGAACTACCGCCCAATCGCCCTGATGGACGTGTCAGCAAAGGTATTTGCAATTCTGCTTAGAAAACATCTAAAAAGCTACATCTATGAAAATGACATTATTTCCAAATTTTTGGTGGGATTCCGCCGGGCAATGGGAACCTCGCTAAATGCTTTCATGATTGCTCTTGTCCTCGCAAAGTCGAAACGACCTTCTTCTGGCCCTATTTACCTCTCTGCGTTAGACTTGTCACCCGCTTTCGACTCGGTCGTTAGGGAAATGTTGTGGATCAAGATGCAGAAACTGGCTGTCCCAAGTCGCCTCGGCAGCTGATTGCGATGCTCCATGTTAATACAACTTTACAAGTTCTGGTAAGTAAGGATGGGGCCCTTACTCCACCTATTCACATAATGACTGGTGTGAAACAAGGGTGCAACCTTGCTGCTACGCTTTTTAATTTATACATCTACGACATCGACAACTTGTGGACAAACCACTCTATGTATTCAGTGAGATTGGGCAGGCTAAGTCTACACTGGATCTGCTTTGGGGACAATATCATCCTATTTGACCGGACTCCATCTGGCCTGCAGCTGAAACTTAACACATTTCAAGACTATGCTTCTGATCACAACTTGCAGGCCAATTCGGTCAAATCCAAAATCATCACTTTTACTAATAGGAAAGGGTTGAGGTCTAATCGATGGAACATTGCTGGCACGCCAATTGAATCTGTTAACACTCTTAGATATCTAGGTTACTCCCCATCGTTTTCCAACTCAGTTAAAACATGGGCCCTCATTACGATACCGGCGCTAAACCATGGCGCTATTAGCACCATGGTTGGTGCCGGTATCGTAACGTGTCCGCCATGGTGAAATACCGCCCTTTTCCAAGGTTGGCGGGGTGGTATTTCCCCATTTCCCCATGGCCCTTCCCCATTTTTGCCCCATAGGGCATAATGGGAATGGGGAAGGTGCCAATTATGGTACCGCAAATTGCGGTACCGTAATTAGCACCAAGGTCCCTTTAGCGGGTCCCTATTTTAACAGCTGGTCTATACCAGTCGTTAAGGTCGGGTCCCGCAAAGGGACCTCGTAATTAGGCGCTAAGTGGTTAACGGCGCCGCAGCCTTTTACGGCGCCGTTAACCACTTACTGCCGGGGTCGTAATGACCCCCATGGTCCATGTTGCTTAAGGACAAAGCTCACCCTGTGGCGTCCCAGATTAAATTCATATTTAAAAAATACTGCAAGTTTTCTCTGTTGCATATCATTAACTTTTATCTCTTGAAGATGGAACCAATTCTCCTATTTGGGCTGGACTCATGCTACTTAATCTTGACATTGGGGGTCATTACGAGTATGGCGGTAGCCATGGAGCAATTCGCTCCATGGCTGCCTCCCATACCGTGACCGTGTCCGGTGTTGTGCAATGGGGACTTACCGGTCTGGTCCGACCCTGGCGGGACCGGTAAGTCCCCATTGCACAAACCATTCTCTATTCCCATTTGAGCCCTCATAGGGCTCTATGGGAATGGGGAGGGCGCAAATAACGGGCTCGCGAATGGCAAGCCCGTTATTTGTGCCCTCGTCCCTTAGCGGGATCCGTAAAGGATGTGTGGTCCGACCACACATCCCTTGCGGTTCCCATTAGGGGACCTCGGAATCGGGTGGTAGGGGATTACCAGCACCGGTCTCCTTTCCGGTGCTGGTATCCCCTACCGTCCGACTCGTAATGACCCCCATTGTCTTAAATTGTATTCAACCTCAATTGTGGAAACACACATTGGATTTAGCAGCAGCTGTGCCTCAGTCTATTATATGGCACGAATTATGGCCGTCTTCTCTTTCAACTAGACTTGTATTGCGCAGACTATCAATGTACGCAATTTATTTTAGCTCCGACCCGTAATTCTCTTTATCAAGATATTAACACTCTTCTTCAAGATTGCACACCTCTGTCAATAGTAAACTTCGCAACCCAAATGAGCCTAATTTGAACGAATGTTGATTCATCAGTTGACGACTTTGGTCTTGCCCTCCCTAGCGTAAAACGCAAATTTACAAGTGGGATTGGACTAACACCATCAACTCAAATCAATCCTATAAAACTTACACTGAGTATGCTCTATTTCCAAGAAAAAGAAAGGAACTCTCCTCTTACATTGCAAAATTTCCATGCAATAAAGCGCTAACATATTACATGCGGTTCAAATAAGACCAATTCCTTACCCGTGTTGCCGAAATAAGTTGTCGCTTTTGCAAAGATGGCGACCAGCGAGAAACACTGAAACAACTTGTTCTACATTGCCTTTTTATCAAAAATGATAGATGCACTTCTCTTGGTATGTTTAATCCAGCACACACGGAAATTGCCCGTCAGTCTTTCTGGGCAAGATGATTACAGGGAGATTCTACTAGGCTGCTACTGTCACTAATTAATTTATTTTACAAGAATGAAGATGCCCTGTGTGCGGCTAACACTATCTCAGCATAACTCTTTCATGGTGGCATCTATGACGCCCACTCTTAATAACTAAAATACAGTGTGTGTTTTGGGGCGCTATGTTAATTTGTTCTGTTCTTATCATTTGGGCATCAAGGTAAGGCATTGCCCCCTACACACTCTGTTGTATGTGTCTTAGAATGTATCAGTGTTGGGCTAACGCCTCTCCACAAATGATGGCAATTGTCGTGATGTATTATTCCAGGCGCTATTGATTGTTATTTCATCCTGCATCGACTGTTACGGTGTGACATGTTGCGGCTTTGTATGGTATGGCTATCACAACTTTGATTATGTGTGGTAATTGATCTACTTTTAAACAGCAGTTACGCTCCTCATTTTGCCAAATAATGTTTGACTGATGATGTTGTAATTTTTGTACCTTTTTTATAATAAACAATGGTTGTTGTTTTTAATGATGTAAATGTTTTTGAAATGGAAAAGTTTAGCAACAAACTAAATCATTTTAATAAAAAAAAAACTGTTGCACAACACCCATGAAAAGTACAGGTCACCTTTGTGAATACAGTGACCTGTGGATTTCAAAGAATTGACCATCTAAAGAACACATCTTCAGCACTTTCTTTCAATTTCCCAATTCATGATGAATTGGGTCAATGTGGTTGATGGGGCATCTTTTGGCAGGAACGGCCCTATTTAACCCAACAAGAACAATAGGGTGAAGGCACATGTCGTGTCGCGAACTCGACATACACGCCCCACCACATCGTTATGTTGGAATGGCCCACTTTGGGGCCACATCCCAGGGGAAGTGGTGTTGGGGTTAGAGAGGCGGGCAGCGGGGTGAGGGGCAGTTCCGTTTGGGTGAAAGAATAAAGAAGGCGTTGAACCAGCCGCTCCGCCTACCGTGTCTGATTTCCGTTACCTAAGGTGACTCCAGTGTGTGTGTGACGGCAGGGTGCCGAGCAGTCCCCGCTCAACCTACCCTTGACAGCACCTATGATGGACAGTTGTAATCTGTACATTAATGGCTCCTGCAGCCCATCTGTAGAACGAGGACCCTTTGAGCATAAAAGAAAGCTCCATCTGCCCCAGGTGTCGTTCTGATTTTGGAGGTCGCGCCCCATGTTCTGAAGTACTGCAGGCCCCCCTGAGATTGGATTCCTCTGATTCTAGGATCCCAGAAAGTGATTGCCGGGTGCTGTCACAATTAGAAAAAGTCATGCTTGTTGGAAATTTAGGTATTTTCTATGTCCTTTTTGCATTTCATAGCTTGTATTTTTAGTTCCACACAAAATGTCCTCCTCAATTTGGAAGCGTGACCGAATTAAACTAAACTAGAGAGCTTTTAACTATGCCATTTCCAAGACAAAGTTGATGAAGTAGGTAGAAAAATGATGACGAAAATCACTGCAGATTTATCATTTCCTGTGGTTCTACCTGGCATTGAGACTTTTGGCACAACAAATCTCAAGGTAGCGACTAGGGACCCATTTAGCATTGGTGGAATTACCAGAGATGATCACTGTTTCTGTGGGAGATAAATGAACATTGCCGTCTAAATTACAATTTAATGTTCGAAAGCTGAGCTATTACTTTAAACTGATTCACAGCCGAGCCGAAGCACATACCTTTGAGTTTTTAACTTCTTCAACTGGTCCTAGAACAGATTGGATGCACACTGAAATAGCAGCTTGCATCTGGAGCAGATAGCAGAACACTGGTAGATTCATTCATGCAGGCAGGCTAAGCGGCGCCAGCGACTTTCATGTTGTTCCCATTTAATTTAATGATTACATTAAAAGGGAACATGAACGTTGCTGCCTGCATGACTGAATCTACCCGTGTAATGAATGTATCTGCTTCCACCAAGAAAAGAGGCCCGGTGTCTCGGTGGCGGTGGGCCAGTCCAGGCCTGTTCAGGTCTAGCCCTGTTTTGGTTGTTGTCCCTGAGCTCCATCCGGGGCTACCGCTGAAAGACCTGGGGCTATAGCCCTCCAGGATCCCCTAGCAATGCTCCTGCATGCCTCCCACAACAACCAACCTGCTCGCTTATGATGACGACACTGGCGACCTCTTCAAATAGAGTTTGCTCATACACATATGGTGAAAAAAAGTAGCCTGGGCAGGGGCTACAGTGCTGCTGAGCTTTTCCTTGGTCCGCCTAGTGAGGTCAGACATCCTTTCATGGACCTCTGCTGTAGTGCGCCTCTCCACACACAGGCCTTTATGAGATCTATGACCTCCTATCACATCCTCCTCTACTGGGCACAGGTAGGGTATTGCGGGCCCAAGGATACCGGTTGACATGGTGTTTGTCCATGTAATCCATGAGGATTGTTAGGTCCTCATCAGTGAAATGCTTCTTCCTTGGTGGCTCCTTCTTGTTAACCTGTGGCTCTTTTTGGGGTTCTGCCTGTGCCTGCCCTGCAGACTAGCCCCTCTTAGCTAGTGGACCTTGGTGGTACAGGGGCACCTGTAGCCTCACCACCGCATTTTGCAGGTGGACCCTTCTTCTGCCCTCATCCCCATCCTCGTCCTCTCCATGGAGCCCTCTCACTCATGGTGCAATGGGATGCCTGAGTGAAAAGAGTTCTCCAAGTCACATTTTAAGGTGCATTTACAGCAAGGTACCCCCAAATATTGCCACTTTCACGCCTGTCAGGAAGTCCACTTGGTACCCCCAAATATTGCTGCCTCCGTGCACACCAGGGAAAGTACATGCAGGTTGGAGGCACTCGTGAGCCCGTTATTTACAGCTTTATGCACATATGTGTGTGCTCCATGCAGTGTGTAAATTACGTGCCTAGGGCATTCCAATGCGCATTGATTAATGCCAGATCCCTACCAGCACATGCCACAGAAATCCATGACCTCATCACCAACCGCGACCTTGACATCATCGCGCCTTGAGACACTTGTGTGTAGGCACGTTATAAATGCCATATCTATCATATCATATCATATCATATCCTAGCGGTCACAGAGACCTGGCTCCACGAAGCCGCAGGTCCTGCCCTCTCACTAGCCCTCCCACAAGGACACTCTATCTATAGGCTGGATAGACACACAGCTAAAGGTGGGTGTGTAGCCCTCATAGTCAAAGATTTCCTAGCGGTAAGGCACACCTCTTCCAACCATGTGGAGAACATGGATTCCCTCACAGTTAAGTTCTCCATCTTCCCCAACACCACAGTTACCATCCACCTAGCCTACCGACCAACAGGTCCAATAGTGGACTTTCATGATAACCTCATCCATCTCCTAGGTGAAAACCTCAAAAACTCTACCAAAACAGTTCTCCTAGGTGACTTCAATCTTGGACTTAATGACCAGAAAGATAGACCATCCAAAGCCCTGGACCAAGCGCTACAGGAACTCGGCTTCCTCAGAAAAATCCTCACACCCACCCACTGCTAAGGGCGCACCCTTGACTGGGTAGTAGACCACAACTGTGATATAGTCGTCAGCTCCAACATCCCTGCCCCTTCGTCTGACCATCACCTTATACACTTTTTTATACCAACTGGCGCCAACTCACCCAAAAATCTCAGCCCCATCCCACTTGCCCCAGCCAGAAGTGCACGGCACCTTACAGTAGACAACGCAATCTCAACACGCCCCCACGCAAAGCAAAAAACAGACAGTACAGCTGACTTTGCGTGCTCCCCTGGGCGCGAATACATGCACCCTTCAAACAGTGTGTGGGGTCCACCGCAAGCAGGCCTGCATCTCGAAGACCCTGCACAGGGTTTCCTGTAACTGTTACAGACACCACAACAACATGCGTATGATTTATCGTAACTCCAGTAAAACTCTGAACATCTGTATGTGAACCCCTGTGTACCGTTCCTGCACCGTGCTACACTGAGTACGCACACCCCTGAGTCAGATTGGAACCATGGCTGCATACACACACCTGCTAATCCGACATCCGATCTTACCTCTGCGCTGTGAATCCTATGCGCAAGTGTCTGTATGCGTACCTTCGGGTGGCAGATAGTGTGAGGGCTTTGCATGGACATTTCCCTGCCGAGATGTGGCACGCTCGGACCATAAATCCGTATCATCCCACACAATTGAGTGTGTGCAATGGACTCCCTGCGGGCCGTCCCTCGTAACGTCCACATTTTGCCTTGTGCTTCCTAATTTTCCATGTTCTGCCCCCTACCCTGCCCTCTGTGCAAGCTACGCCCACGCTCTTTGTGGTGTCTCGCGTAAGGCACTCAGCCTCTCGCAGTGATTTTCCGCACCCGCGCAAAGTTCCCATACAGTACAAAAATCGACAAACGGGATTTGGCACGCACTTTGGCACGCAAAGTCCCGATTTTACGTGCAGATAATTCCATGAATTGTTCCCTTACGGCGAATATTAACTTGAAGCAAAACGTTATTGTCTTAAACCTACTCTGATCATGCTTAATGTCATATTTGTGTTAATTATCTTGGTAAAATACAGGTATTTTCCTGTTGACCCTTATTTGATGTGTCACCACCCCGCCCCCCTTGTTGTATTTGTGCCCCCTGGTGTGTCCCCACTTATTCTGATTTCTAGTGACGCCACTGCCTGTGAGCCCTCTAGCTCCTTCACACACTCGGACCATGCTTAATGTACACATCTACAGCCCTGCATGACGTAACGAATCAACAAAGGGGCCTTCACACCAGTCTCCTCACTGTTAAAATGAACTTTCGCTGTTTTGAAGCAGCCTTTCTACAGTGAAAGCTCTCCCCAATTGATATTATAAGATTAAAAGAGCTCAAACTTTAAACCAGCAATCTCCAGCTCAAGCAGAGAGAGCCATCAAGCAAACCGGGTTTAATCAATTGAAATAATGTACGTGCATTTGGATATCCTGAAAGCATGGAGTGGATTTGGCTGCCGAGGACAGACAACAGATGAAATACGGAGCTGGTGTTGACGTGGCCTTAACGTGCAAAGTGGAGTAAACTCAGAAACGGTGTATTTGGCCCGAAACTGGAATGGATGGTATGTTCTCGTTCAGACTCCATGGCCTTCCCAGGCCTTTTTCGTGGCCTCTTTACAGGACTAGAAAATGGCAAAACGACATTTAAGAAACAATGACACTCTCGTCCCTTCACAAAGTGTCTGCCGAACAGAAAGCGCAGGGCTTTGTGCAAGCCCTTCTGTTTATTAACTTGTACCTCATCGTACCTAGGCCACGCCAAGCGCCTATTTCCCTCCCGCTTCTGTTACAAGTTCCCATTCAGGCCATAAACCTTTTAAAGCCCCTTCAAACTTAGTGGCCTGTCTAAAAGTTTACCACAGACTGATTGCATTCGGCAGGACATAATTACGGGTCCTTTAGAAATGACCCGAGGTTGCTGGGGGCAGGGGAAATAATGTCACAGGTTAAACAAAGCGACAAAGCCTCTTTTGTGAACATAGTATTCCCTTTACAATTCAATGGTGTGAAACTCCTGTTAAGCAACTTCTCAGCCTTTAAAACCCGCAGATATTCATTCTGAGAAAGGATGGATGGTCAGTTTGTGTAAAATACACAAAAGAGCGAAACGTCCTCTATTTGTCTTTAAGTGAAATTCCTGTCAGATAAAAAAAAGCATAGGCAAAGCCAATATGCTTTGGATGCCGGATGTTAGGGCACAATATGGTGAGATATAAGTCGACCTGTGCAGCTGCTGCCTTCATATGTCACATGCAGTTTCAAATGACCCAATAGCTAAATACATGAATAGTAAAGGCGGAATGCTTGAGCAAAATGTGACTCACAAAAGTGCAATTGTCTCTGCCAGTCTACTACTGACTGCAGGTCTTCTCTATCCCCTACAAAGAATCCCACTTTGCACATCTGCTTTTGAATCCTCTTTTTTCACAAACCAATATATGTGACCTCTGTAAGCCAGAGGAAGGAACACATCTGCTCACCACTCAGCAACTGGCCAACTACTTTGTGTTTTCTTTTCATGATCTCACTATTATCACTTTACATTTCTGTATGTTTACAATGTCACGGAGGGCTTCACAGCCCACCCAAAGCAGCAGAAGTTTGATGCTTTACACATCAAGGAGTGAGGGAACGATTGAGCAGAGAGTGCAAGTAAAAGAGGGGCGAGGGGTGAGGGAAGAGCAGGCAGTGAGTAAAAAGTAAAAGAGGGGCGAGGGGTGAGAAAAAAGAGGTGGGGAGTGAGGGAATGAGTGAGCGGGGGTTGCATGGGACTCCACTGCAGCTGACACGACCAAAAAAAAAAGTTAAAAAAAGAAAAGTACCCTGTGGTGCCAGTTCCCAATCACGGAAGTGAAAGGGCACTGGTGTGGCAGGGAACAGCGAGATGGAAGGAAAGGTAAGTAAGGGGTGGGGGTGTGGGGTTTAGGGTTTCTATAGATTTGGGTTCTTTTACCTTGGATGACCAAATGGGAAATGTATGAGCAATTTTGTATTACATACATTTCACATGCTCTCATTTCCGTCGCAAACTTTTCAGTCACGGTAAAACAACCCCAAATCCCTTATTTAACCTATCACCCTCAACAGGTATCTTCCTTGCCAGTTACAAACCAGCCACAGTCATGCCTCTCCTTAAGAAACAAACTAGTGTCCCCAACAAACCCTAATTCTACAGACCCATCTCTCTACTTCCCTACCACTCTGAAATTCTTGAGATGGTTTCTCCCCCCTTCCATGTACTTTTCCTACTCCCCCTCTCCCATGCACTTGCGTGTTCTCAATGTCACTGGCCCTAGTAAGATCCTTTTGTTCTCCCCTGTTCCTCTTCCCTTGCCTTGTCGCGCTCTGAAACACTTGTGTAAGAGCGGAATAGAGTTAAAATATCAATTCAATTCAATTGAATAATTAGCATTCTCGAGCTATGTGAAGTCTGACCGATATGTCATCTGCCTCCAATTTATGAATTGTGTTGAATTAATTTCTTCCTTTTAAATTCTGTACTGTGTGCCTTCTGCCATGTGTGGAACGCTTATCCTATTGGTGTTATGTGTGTTTGTTTCTGTTGTGTTTTGTATTGTGTAGCGCCCAAATTCCCATGGGCCTATATCGGCACTATATAAATTCACAAAACTAAAACTAAAACTTCTCAAGGTATATTGACTTGCTGACACTCTACAAACTGCACTCTGGTCCAAACAATCCACTGTGACTGATCTCATCTATGTCACCAATACTCTGCCCATCACTTCCATTTTCTTCCTTCCCTCTTTGGTTTCAAGGACACTGTGCTTGGCTGGGTGTCCTCCTAGCTCTCTGATTACTCCTTCTTCATCTCATGGGACTTCAGTGCCTACTGCCCCAACCCCTATCCCACTGGTGTTGCTCAATGATCAGTCCTTGGCATACTCCTTTTCACCCTATATATCCTTTTCCATCATCAAACTAATGTCCTCCTTTGGCTTTAACTATTACCTATTCACTAATGATACTCAGATATTATTCTCCCCCTACTTCACCCCTACAATCTCTGAACATGTAGCCAATTCCCTAACCACCATCTGCCACTGGATGGCTCTATGCAGCCTCTGCAATACATAATTTGATTGAATATGATGCTCTCTATTAAATGATACAGGGTCAGAATAATACATTACCCTGGAATAGCTTGTAATTAAAGTTAAACAGACAATACAAAGTAAAAAGCAATCAATCTTCTCTACGAAAAGCATGCTATGCGTGTATGCTGAAATTTAATGTAAATTCAAGTATGCGATTTTTCATATATCAAAATCAAATGCGTGTTGTGAGAAAAGTTATTTAATAGAAGGAAAGGGATGGAATGTATAGTTATTTACAAAGTGAGAATATTCATTATACATCAAAGAATGAATTAAGTACCCATTGATAGACCCATCTATTGTCAGATCACTATTAAATGTCGTTTCAATTAAAAAAAAAATCAGTTGCATAGGGCATACTATGTGTATCATGCTGCATAGGGCATGCTATGTGTATCATGCTGCATAGGGCATACCATGTGTATCATGCTGCATAGGGCATACTATGTGTATCATGCTGCATAGGGCATACCATGTGTATCATGCTGCATAGGGCATGCTATGTGTATCATGCTGCATAGGGCATACCATGTGTACCATGCTGCATAGGGCATGCTATGTGTATCATGCTGCATAGGGCATGCCATGTGTATCATGCTGCATAGGGCATGCTATGTGTATCATGCTGCATACGGCATGCTATGTGTATCATGCTGCATAGGGCATGCTATGTGTATCATGCTGCATACGGCATGCTATGTGTATCATGCTGCATAGGGCATGCTATGTGTATCATGCTGCATAGGGCATGCTATGTGTATCATGCTGCATAGGGCATGCTATGTGTATCATGCTGCATAGGGCATGCTATGTGTATCATGCTGCATAGGGCATACTATGTGTATCATGCTGCATAGAGCATACTATGTGTATCATGCTGCATTGACCACTTCAGAACCGTTAAGCTGCAAACTCTAATACGTTTGACACTATGTGTTAATGCAAAACAACCATTAATTAAGTTCTCGGGAGAGCAAGAATCGTCAGATCTCATTAATATACCACTTGCATCAATGCATGAAAGATTTGTGTACCTTAAATAATACGTTTTGTCCTAAATTTCACAAACAACATTACTACAAGCATTATATTGGACAATGAGGCCAAACTATGTTCCTATATTTTTAAGTTAATATGGAAGACCATTTTTGCAGCAACTAATTGGTGCTTGGTTGACCATAGCATATACCTACAAAGGTAACTAACCTATGACCTTGGAATACATTACATCTTGGCTAATGGAAAATAATCAATGAACATTATCTTTCATTCAGCAGAAGCTGTTCTCCAAACAACAGATGGTTTCCATTATTAGAAAGCAGATGACAGATAAGAAAGTCACACACATCAGTTTTGATGTATTACAAATGCTATTGAAAATATATACAGCACAGATGATCATTAGAACTATATTATTGGCAGTAGCTTTTGAGAAAATTCACCTGATTAGAAAATTCAATATAGATCAGAATTCAGCATAAATAGACCAAAAGACTATATACCATGAAGTAATTCTAAAATGTGCTGCACAAAAGGAAATGGGGGCAGTCTCTGCAGTCAGCAGTCCGTCTCCAAACTCTATTGAATGGGCAGGTGCTGATTTCAGGAAGCTTCCCTTGTGGCATTTAATTTTACCATGGGAGATGGGAAGTCATGCACAAAGTGACTTACTAAATAAGGGAGCAGTCTGTGCAGTCTATGTAGCCTGGCGGACATCTTCAAATTGGAATACACCAATGCATGTCCGCAACCAAGTATTTTGTTAGAACCCATGCTTCCCTTCTGGTAGCTTCTGTTTAACGGTATTAGAATTCCTTATTTCCGCCTTGTCCTCTGTAATTCCTCAAAATGGATTTGGAAGGCTACAGTCTTCGGTGCAAGACTTACGAATAACTGCGGACTGCAAATATTTATATGGAACACAATGGTGATATGGTTTCTCATATTGAAAATAGTATTTCATCTCAGACTAAACAGGCAAAGGAGAAGAGTACAAAAATAGAAGTGAACATCCTAGCTAAATGACCTTTTATTTCAATAGACAAGATGCCAACTTAGAGTTTGCACATGCAAGTGGGGCAAGGTACAAAGTTGCAACACATAAAACTGAGTGGAAACCACACATTTAGCCAGTCCCTTACATTTGGTTTGAAATCCTTACTTTACTTTGAGCACAAAAGCCTGTCAAAAACTATTGGAATCTATCCATATTTTAGTGACCTTTTCACAATTCTATGGTAACAACGCCAGGTGTACAGTTTGTGAGCGACTGGCTAACTGTGTGGTTTACACTCAGTTTTATGTATTGCAGTATTTGGGTCCAGGTGTCTCTGGACTTTTTACCAGTCAGCTCCTATTAATTTGCACTACTAGATTAGTAGAGACAAGCATCATACTTACTTTCAAAACCATCCGGTTGTGCCTGCCTTACCTCCTTAGCAAGGTACAAAGTTAACACAAAACAAAGCTTTATATCCCTTTCTCTACATGCATTATAAGTACTTAATGAGACTTCTATTTCTTACGTACAACTTCTATTTTTTACGTACTTGTTTAGTCTACGGAAAGAGGTTCAGCAGCATGTTTTATTCACAGAATGCAAAAACACCTTTAGACTTGCATGATTCACACAGGATTATTGCCAACTCTACATTATTGGATAATTCTGTTCCAGGAAAAGAAATGCCTCAGAAACTGTCATGGCAATACTCGTTATTTTAATAGCTGGTTGCGCCAGTTGTTCATTGGCTCTTTTGAACGTCGATCAAACCTGAGGGCTTAGTTCCTTTGTATCAAAGCGTAATTGCCAAAGTGATTCAGCTTCTTCAAGGAGCAAGGCTCATATGATTCTTGAGGCTCTGCGCATACAAGCACAATCAAATTGATTGGGAATTGGATATTCAATTGCTGCTATGTCAAGAGATTCTAGACTTCACAGCCTAGGCACAAGCTTAAACAGTCTAAAGACATTGGAATGATTGAGCATCAACCAATTATTCAATGGAAGGAGTCGTTCCAGATAGGTTTTTTGATAATGTGTGTGTCTCCATAATCTCTTTTATCATGGCCATTTCTCTTTAAATGTCTGTATTCAAATACAGTTTTGTATTCTGGGATGTCAATTGCTTTCATGTTTCTAGGTTCTTGTTTAGCTGGTGTAATTTCTTAAGACATTTGAGTGCTTACGTTGTTTTCAATTAGTAAACCGCCGTCGTGGTGATTCACTGAACATGTGCCCATATTGGATGGGTCTAGCAGAGGTTGATTCTTTTTCAGTTTCATAGATACGCACAATTTTTCGACGCCTTTCTTCTAGTGTTAGGAATTCAATATTTTCAGCAGGTTCAGTAGATATGCCATCCTTCAAGATACTGGAAGCCGCTGAAGCATTGTGATTTATCGGTGAAGATGGAATGTTTATGGCTGCTAACGGAATCAATAAATGAACCATTTCGCTGTTATCATATCCTTCTTCATAGACTGAGATTTCTTCAATCTCTGCATCACTATTGGCTTGATATGAATTCTAAGTAGTTACCAATTTGGGTCTGTAGCCATGCTACTACTGGTCTCTGGGTTTTTATCCTTTTCTTGGGTTGTATTCTCTAACAGGGCAATCTCTTGCTCTGCGATAAAGGACTTTACATTTCGGATAAAGCCACGTGCATCACCTGCTTTGGCAACTGGCTTCTCTGGTATATTTTTTGATTTCTTCATTTGTGAACGAATGTTGTTTTGGGCCATTTGTTTCTTTTTGTTGGTGAGTAGAAGATCTCATAAATGGCCTAATTTCTTTCCTTCTCCACCGTTATTGTTTCAGTGCTTGGTTGTGTTCTAGTCAATAGTAGACAGGACTTTGCGTGGCTCAAGGCTTCAGTTTGGACCTCATCACCTTATGTTTCACCTGTATTCTCAGAGTGAGATAAAACTGTATTTATGGCTGGCCTATCTTGGTCTTTAAGCTGGTCTCCATAAACAGTATACAATGCTGAGGACATTAACGTTGTGGCAGGGAGAGGAGTTAATGCACTCAGTCGGATTGTCACGAGTTGTTACAATGGATGTGGTAGTTTCCATTGTATTGGATATTCCATCGATGTCACCAGTAAAACTATTTGGATTTATTGTGGTCATAGGTATGGACAGGCTGCTGTTTGGTCTGATTATAACCTCGGGGTCAAGGTGGGTTCTTTTTGTTGATTCTTTACCCCATTTCAACATATCTTTTGCTACGTCAAGTTGGATGTTTTTATTTGTACCGATGTCTCTCATTTGGTCAAATAGCAGCTGTTGTAGCAGATTTTCTGATTCTGTTTTTCGATCAACTCTTTGTTGAAGTGAGGTTATAAATACGTCCATATGTATCAATTTAGTGTGAGCCATAGCTACCAGTGTTGCCTTATCCTTAAAACCTTCATGGATAGATTAGTATAATTTAAGGAATGGGGCCATCACAATTGTAAGGCTGACATTAGGTTACACTGCATTTGGAAAGGCTCAGCATTTTTCGGGGATCTTTGGCAATAATGTCTTTAGCCACGTTTTTTTGTGACGTGGTGTTAAATTGGGGGGTTTTGCGAATGCTCATGGAGTTTGTGGAGGAATCGGAATCAGTTGTAGTTTCTGTGTTTTCTTCTGAAATTGACCGGTGGCATTGAGATTGTAGAGGCCGCTCGCTGTGGGTGTGTACAATCGATCATGTGGCAGAGCTGCTATTTTGCATCTCTATTGTCTTGCCACTGATTGTTTTTCCTGTAAAATTAGCGGGGCTTCTACATTGAAGAGGGTTGGGTGGAGTAAATTGGCATCAATCAGTGGGTCACTTTCATTTGAGAGAACAGGGACATCGAAAACAAAAGGTATATTTCTTAGCTGGGATGAAGACTTCATGTAGCCACATTGTGTTCTGTCATTTGCTTACAGGAATCTTTTGATATTGAAGATTCATGGTCAAAAAGAGTATTTGTGTTGCCTCTCGCATTGCACACAGCAATGAAGCAGGACTGCTACCTTTATCCTGCTCCTGCTATTGATCTTTTTCTCGGTTGCCGTCATCAGTATTGGAATATCTTTTTTCTGGGCAGGTAGATTTTAGAGACTTAACTGTTGAGCATTCAGAGCTTTCAGAAATTCGCTCTGCCCACATTTCTGCTCGGACTAGGCTTCTTTTGCTTTTCTGTCTGTTTAACAAGTATGTTGCAGAATTAACTTTTTCTGGGTAGACAGCTGCTAAATCAGCATTCAGGGGTGCGGCTAGGTCTTGTAACTTGTCATGTGTATCTGCAAAGTGTAGGGGGGTCAAGATTTGTATGCTTGTTTCTTGTTTGTGGAGCAAGATCATTCAGACTTGTATGTTGCAGGGGGCCGGCCTTTGTTGAACTGAGTTTGGCACTTGTTCCAAAAAGGTTTAAGGAGAGTTATGCATACAGCTGTCAATGGTCGTCTATTTCATACCATCAAATATTAATAGGTAAACACAACCCAACCTATATAGTCTTCTTAGATTTTACTGTTGTATTCAGTAAAGTTATTAGAGATCGCTTATTTAGAACCCTGGTCATTGGGGTCTACCGATGGGCCATTGACTTTAACCATTTTATTTTACAATAGCACAACAATTATGGTTGGACTAGACTCTGAAAGTTTCTTTCCCCAACCCATAACAGCAGCAATAGGCCTTAAGGCAGGGGCATGTGTTAGCGCCCTGGATATTTAAATTGCAGTTGGCAGATCTAGACAAGATTCTAGAGATGTTATGAAAATCCATAAACACTTGGCTGGCATATTCTGATGATTAAACTGTTCTGATTGAACGAAAATGTGACAAAAATTGATAGGCGTTATGGGAGCTTTCTTCTTCTTAAGGGCATTTGCAATCCTGAGCACTCAATGCCCTCGCTTGTGTCATGCAGCCAGTCGGTAAGGGTTGGGTTCACAGTGACCACGGGTTGTTTTTTGCCATTCTTCAGGTTGGCTGAGGAGGCAATTTGCAGTTTTGTTAGATTTGCAAAAGGGTCCGCATGCACACTCACCTGGGATTTGTGCTGTTGCCGAGTTCTTGGCATGGGAAAGAAGCGCAGGGTTCCGTTCTTCTTATCCATGATCAGCAAAGTGTTTGCCTCACAGCCAACGCAAGCAAAACTCTGATGCACTCTGCATCGCTCTCTGAGTGTCGGAGGTTTTAGTAGAGGTGTTACATGGCTCACACAATAAATACAGAAAAAACACTTTCGAAGCGAGCAGCAGAAGAGAGTAAACCTAGGACTGCAACACAAGCAACACTCTGATGCACTCGGCGTCGCTCTGCGAGTGTCAGAGGTTTTAGTAGAGGCGTGGCGGGGCTCACGCAATAAACATAGAAAAAGTACTTTCTGAAGCGAGCAGCAGCAACACAAGCAACACTCTGACGCACTCCATTTGATGTGATGGATGCCAGTGCTGCAGATCAGCCTCAAGAAAGCTATTCCTTCTATGCAGTCACAATAAAGAGCTAGACTCTGGTCTCCTACATGCTGCAGCAACTTATTCCTATTAGAGGAATGTCCCTCCAAATGTTTGTTATTGTTTATTAATTTTATAAAATAATAAATTAGGAAATTGAAGTTCATTCCCTAAAACACAATACTGGGGGCCTCACTTTTATGACACTACAAATGCATTCCGGCTACAATGAAAATTAATACTGTAATCTGCCTATTCTTGTCTCACTAATGTTTTCACTGAACATAGAATATCCAGTCTACTTTGAATCTTTACACAAACATCCGTACAATTAAAAACAAATATGAATGAGAATTCAAGAGAATGTGTTCAAGTTTTTCACTATTTAATTCACATCTAGGTACTGTTTCTCTATACATATGCACGCAACTTGAAATTATGGTTTCACAAAAATGAAATCAAGCAATCTACAATAGAAAATCATCCCTTTCTTAAACCCATTTCCCCCTCAAATCAAGCATTGAAGAAGTTGGAAATCATTAACACGTATTGGTAGCAGAGTAATGTGCTTACTTTAAAATAAGGGTCTCCAATTCTTGCGATGATTTAAATCTAAAGGTTTGTTCTCTATATACGACAAACTATGGATGCTCTGCTTTGGCACAGTCAATACTGGATTTAATCTTGTGGGATGTTATATTGGTTAAAAATAATTGTAAAGGCTTAGGTTTCTCAGGGGTTTGGTTGCTTTTGGAATGCACCTAACTCTCGCCTTATTTTCAAGGAATCAGGTTCACCCACGTAAAACCTCAGTTCCATGTGTTAATTAAGGAATATATATTTTTTTTTATTGAATATGGAAGACACCAATCAAAGGACTTCTTATTCCACATTTCAATTTGTGGTCTGTAAAGTTTCCAGCGATCTCAACTAGCAGGAGAAAAGCCGTATTACGAAGATGTTACCTAGAGTCTCAATTTTCATCATAAGTCGCAAAGCACATACAACTTGTGCTGCATTCCCCTTTTCAGTGGTATTAACAAGAAGGAGTAGTTTGTTGCTCTCTCAACTGGCAGCCTTATGTATTCTGATTCTTTATAACCGTTGTGTCTGCATGTTTTGTTTTCTGTGCTCCTGGAGGCCTAAGGATGGCACGTTATAAGAATTGTATAATAATAATAATAATAATAATAATAATAAATGGGTGGTTATGATTCAATGCCATATACTAGTATTAATATTATTTTTCAGATATTACAATGTCACTAAATGTAAGGTCGAAAAGCCTCCATATTGTGAATGAAATATTTTTATCTTTACAATGTAGTAGGGATTTTATTAGTTATACCTTTAGAAGAGCCAATTTCTGAAGAAACACTAGTAATAGTGAGCCCTAAATAAATTATGTCATCCTTCACTGTAAATGAGAATTAATAAATTAATTAATATAATATTTAAAGGTTTTCTTATTCTTTAATAGAATTTGTCAAGAATCGCATTGTATAAGATTTGGAGGTATAAATTATCAAACCATTTTCACTAGAATATTGCCAAAAAGCAAAGAAGCCAAAGAGAGTCTTGCAAGGGAGACATAGGTGCAATTGCAAGGCTTGCGAGCGATCAAACCTAATAGCTCCATTGTGACTGCATCAGTCTTCTGCCCTGCTGGTGACATATTCAGCCCTGCTAATGCGACACAACTTTTTTACATAGACTTGGACCCTAGTCAAAACGAGACGAGTACACAGGAGCTGATCTCTGAAGGTAATCAAGAAAAAAGCTTACACCTTACAAATTCAACAATAACCACTGAGTTGTGCAAAATTATACCACTGAGAGAGCAATGCTTGACACCGGCCTCGTCTGAACTGAGTGCCCTTTATGGACTCTCTAAAGACCCCTATCATCCTTCGGAGACGACAATCATTGATATCACAGATGGCCTCCCAAAACCATCTCCTGAACCCATTTTTGACTCTAACTCATTCTAAATGAAGGGCCACTGCAACCTGATGTCAGCGCCGTCTATTTAATTATTCTGTTTGTGAAGTTATACGAGGGAATCAATGAAAACTCGAAAGATCAGGCAACACTGCTAGCCTTGATCAACTCTAAAATGAACTATATTGAGACCTTCATCACGTCGCTCCAAACTCAAGTGGAACAGGAAATGGCATTTGCTAATATGATCAGAAAACAATTGGAAGACACACTGAGCTTCAAAAAGGATGTTGCTGATTCCACCAGTGAGCTCGCAACTAAGGAAGGAGAAGATGCATCAATCCTCCCACCTGTAAACAAGAATAATACCCCACAGCAAATCGTGAATGAGAAAGAAGTGAACATCCCAGCTCAACAGACCTTATTGGCATTGATTCAGACACACATAGCTGAGACAACGCAGTCCAAGGACACTGAAGATCAGATAAAAGATATGGAGGTTAGTCATGGAGTGTTCTTCAGTGTTGTGCCTCATTTAGGAAAGAATCAACTGCTTCATAACTCATTAGACACGTGTCACCCATTCGTTTCTGGAGCAAAAAAGAAATAACAAATGTTTTTCTCGTTTCTCACCAAAAGAAACCCTTATTGAGAAGAAAACTAAAAACCAGTTCATGCCAATAAATAAAAACTCAAATCAGGCACGGAAATTCATTCGTAATTTATCGATGCCTACGTTTAAACCACATAGAGTTTAAATGCTTCGGAACTACCTTCCCTCAGGAGGTCTAACACTGGAAAACATCTGGTTGTTTAGAGCTCAACGTCCTGAATAGAAGGAGCCTTACGGATATCAACTCCACGAAGTAGACTGCTTGGACTTTTCCACCTACACAATTGACAACGAGCAGAGTATCAGCGACACGTCTGTGCCAGCTCACCAGATGATGACCTGGATTGATGTAGACTACTCTGCATGTCCAAAAACTAACAAGGGGCCTCTTTTAGGTGACAAAGAGACCCTTTCTTCCACAATGCAAGCAAAAACAGTCTCCCCCTTTTTAACATTGGCTGAGAAAAGAAGGAATTTCATCCCCAAAGCAGCACTGAATAAGATTAAAAAAATGTACCGACAAAGATTGCCCTCTGAGCCAGATAACATGGAACCAACACCGAAAGGCTTATGACCCGTATAATGCACAACACTGCTGCCTTCAACATTGTTACCCTAGCCAGAGCTCTCATCTTATCCAGGTTTGACTACTGCAATGCTTTATACATAGGAGCCAACAAACAAACCATCCCAAAAATCCAACTCCTACAAAATATCGCGCTGAGAGCAGCCCTAGGAATCCACAAGAGAGAACCAACAACTGGCTCTCCACACACGATAAAATAAAACTAAAAAACTAAAAGTTGCCTCCCTCACCCACAAATGCTTGAATAATGAAGCACCCCGCTACCTATCTGACAGACTCACTCGGAAGCTTGCCACAAGAATCACTAGACTTGCCAATAACAACCACCTCTGGGTCCCCAGATACAAACTTGCCAAAATCGGAGGAAGCAGCTTCCAGGTCAAGGCAGCCCTCCTCTGGAACTCGCTACCATCCCCTCTAAGAATCGATCAAACCTATCAAAAATTTTGCAAGAGCATTACCAGTTGGCTCAAAGATGCTGACATCTAGGCCTGTCCCTCTGAAGACCTAACGTTCCCAAACAATCGCAAAACCCACTGGCTCTTCTGCACACAGCCACCCACCACACATCCTGCCGAATATGCCCTGCACCTCTCCACACAACACATGGACCAACCTACCTTGTCTTGTGAAACTTTGCATGCACACACCTCCTGCTTTCAATGCGCCTGCCTGTATATATCTTAATTTCAACGTGTCTGCATGTAACCAATTGGCACCTGTACCTAAATGTATTTTACATGTTGTAACCAACCTACCTTGTGAAACTTTGCATGCACACACCTCCTGCTTTCAAGGCCCCTGCCTGTGTATATCTTATTTTCAACGTGCCTGCACGTAACCAATTGGCACCTGTACCTAAATGTATTTTACATGTTGTAAGCAAGCTTTGAGTATCCTTATGCCTAGCACCTGAATACCCTCGGGTCTGGAGCGCAATACAAGTAATAATAAACAAACAAACAAGTCAAGCTGACAACATTTGAAAAGACAAAATCCATTTCCGAACCGTTGGTTATACTGGAACATCTCTTACCAGCAAGAGACCTGTTAATATTATTAAATGAAGCCAATGTTTTAAGACTACTCTACAACATCCCCCTTCTACGCTTTCTGTGTTCAGAGGATATCAAAATTGAAGAGTTTCCAACACAGCACATAACGGGCAGGGTGATTCTGCATCTGAGAGCTAACTCTTTTAAGACTTCGTTGTTAGGAATGGTGCACCTCCTTCTACCAATGGGATTTGAATGTAGAGAAATATAATCTCCCTTAAATTCATACGCCACGAATTGGGACAATGATGCGAATGACTGTCATTTTACCAAAGTCACAGTGTGGGAAAAAGAGATGACCCAACAACATATTTTCTGGAGAACAACAAAAATTGTTACGTGGAGTCAAAAATAAAAAAAAGACGTTGTGCCTATCGAACCTGCTGCCTTGGTCAGCCAGATAGCAGTAACTGTCACTAATGACAATGCTCTGAGAAAGGTCTCACTGCATACTCCTGCAACTGAAGCTGACAAACTGCAGCAGCAAGCGATATCAAAGAGCAACGGCTAATGAATGCACCATCTAACAACCAAACGTGCAATGAAAAGCAGCGTTCTGGAATACAAGAGGTTTCTCAATTTGCCCAAAGACACTAACCTCTGGAGAGCTGCATCTCATATCACTCCAGGAAACTTGGTTACAACACCAACTCATCTTTGACGGATACACGTGCCTACTTAATCCTACATATAGCGGTGGGAGAGGGTGTCCAGCATCTGGGCTATTGACAATGGGCCTCATTACGACTCAGGCAGTAAGGGGTTTACGGCGGCAAAACAGCGCCAACCCTTACCGCCTGATTCCGAGGTCCCTTAGCGCCATGGAGGTTTTAACACCTGGTGTTAAAATCCATGGCGCTAAGGGACCTTGATGTTAATTACGCCACCGTAATTTACGGTGGCGTAATTAACGCCTTCCCCACTCCCATTATGCCCTATGGGGCAAAAAAGGGAATGGGGAAGGGTAAATGGGGATTGGGGACTTACCGCCCCGCCAACCTCGGAATGGGGCGGTAAGTCCGCCAACCACCATGGCGTAAACATAGTTTACGCCATGGTGGTAAAGGTACGACCCAGGCGGTAACTTACCGCCTGGGTCGTAATGAGGCCCAATGATAAAGAACAACAACATCTGCAAGAACAAACCTTTAGACAGTCCTAATCATTTTCTACAAATACCAGGAATCACCTGTAAATCCCATGATGATGAATACTCACAGCGAGGCCTAATACTCAATACTTATTGGAATCCGAAGGCGATCACTGTCCCTGATTTCATTGAAGCGATTACTACCGCGATTGACGAAGGATCTGCCATTTACGATCCCCACTTCATAATAGCGGGAGGCGACTTTAACTGCTCTTCTATTGATGCTAGTCGGGACCTACCGCAATCTAAAAGTGAATGGAGAGCAGCATAACTGATGGAGGTGATGATGGCCTAAGATCTACATATGATGAATGGACAAATGGGTGGCGATCGTCCTAATAAGCCAACATGGTCTAATGGCACCTCTTGCAGCATATTGGACTATATTTTTGTATCCAGTGGTCTAATCCCTGACACAAAGAGGCCAGTGATCCCACATTACTCCAACAATCCTGGAACTCAAACGCGCTTACAAACCCAGACCTTTGGAAAGGCGACATCAAAATTAACCAGGGACTTAACAGCTTAAGGCTGCGAAGGAAAGATATTGAAATCTTTTCTGAGAACTTTGCAAACCATCTGAAAGCTGGAGGTGATGTAAATTACATTTCCTTATTGCTCTAATTTAGAACTAAAGACCAACACACCAGAAATTGAGTCTTACCTCGCAAACATGGCTCGGATCCCAAAATTGCACAAGAAAAGGAACTCCTACATAGAGATCTGAAAAGGATAAAGCACATGGACAATGGCTGCTTGTTGCAAAACATAAAAAAAGGAAATATATATATAAAAACTGATTAAGTAGACACAATGCTGCGATCCTCCAAAGTGAAGCTGAACTCATGCTATAGACGCTCGCTAAGAAAGACACATGAATGATCTGGCAACTACTTACTTCACGGCCATGGCAAATGTATTTCCTGAAAATGTATGTGTCGATTATTTTAAAAAATGATTTGACGAGATGAGAGAAACAAATGATCTTTCCAAGTGCAACGTCATATCTGTATGGAACTTCCAACTTGACTTTCTCGACGTGGAGCTTCTCCTTAAAAAACTCAACAAGTCCAGAGCCCCCGGTCAGATGGCATTTCAAACGCCTTGATCAAGGCCGCCCCAGAAGTATGGTCACCCTTTATCTTGAAATTGTTCAACCACACAATGAAGTTGAAAGTGATACATAGATCTTGGAGGTCAGCAATCATTGTCCGGATTTATAAGAAAGGTGCTAGGGACAATCCGTCAAATTATTGCCTGATCGCTCTATTAGACGCTGTAGGCAAAATGTTTGCCATCTTTCTCTTACGACAACTAAAGGTCTGGATGACCGTCAAAGAGCGAGATGACCTCCGAAAAACAGGATTCACCAAAGGGGTCGGCACAGAGTTAAATCTCTTTCTAATGTACCTTCTGAGAGCAAAGGCCCATAAAGATAAAATGAAGATCTATCTTGCTTTCATAGACTCGAGTAAAGCCTTTGACATCATCAATTGTAAACAGTTATGGGCAAAGATGGAACCCTGGCATTGCCCTTCAGACATTGTAGTGACAATCAAATCTCTCTACAGCGAAACAAACATAGGAATTCGACTCAATGCTCAAGGTGCACTGTCAACAAAGATAAACACCCACAAAGGACTAAAACAAGGTTGCCCACTGGCTACAACTTTGTCTAATTTATTCCTATAAGGCATGGAAATTCATATGAACAAGATGCGTACTTTTCCTCCTAAAATAAGAGCCCAACATCTCCCACAATTTCTCTACATTGACGACGTGGTGCTTATTGACACCATACCAATTGGCTTGCAAAGGCCACTAAATAGTTTGGATGATTACCTTTGAGTGAATGGCCTCGTAATTAATGCATAAAAGACCAACATAATGTAATGGTACTTGGTCCATTCCAAGCTCGACGAGGCATTGTTTTGAAATGGTTTCTGAACAAGCACCCTCCAACTATTGTCAAAGAGGTACTCTATTTAGGCGCATTGATTAACAACACTCAATTGTAGGTCTGCCCTTTAGGGCAGACCAACCAAGACAGTCTGCCCTAAAGGTTAAACTGAGGACTTTAATCTCTCAAGGGCGACTAATCCACAAGAAATCTGGAAAATTCTCCCTGCAACCCATATTTACATTTTATAAAGCTAAAGTTACACCGGCACTATTATACAGAGCTGAAGGATTCTTATGTACACTGAGCTAACTTGGGACCAAACTCAAAGGAACCTTCCGTAGAAAACTGTTAGGACTGTCAAACCTAATTCCAACTGCATCATACAATATGAACTTGGACTGACATCGCTAGTTGCGAGAGTAACATGGAAATCCCTGTCACTCTATAGAAAATGCACATTGGCATCTCCGGCGAGGCCTTATCAAATTCTAGAACAGACCTCGAAGAGCAGCAGATCCGACTTGCTGACCCAATGAGCCAAACTATGCCAAGCACATTTGACTCATTTGCAAATGGAGACTTACGATTTGATAATCAATCCCACCAAAGTCAAATGGAAATTATGGATGGATGACTGGATCGAGACGCAGGTCGAAAAGAACGCGTGAAAACACTATACGCCCATGAGAAATTAAAACAGATCCTTGAACTCGCTGCCTAATTATCTGAACAAAATTCCTAATAATTGATACAGTAACCAATTCATGCGGTTCAGATTTAATCGACAGCTAACAAATCAACTTTTACATATTTACAAGCAAGCTACATCTGCAGAATGCCGATTTTGCGTAAGACTACTCAAGTCGAAACATTAGAGCACTTAACACTATTCTGTAAAGATCTAAATGATGTCAGAGCAAACATCTTGGAAAATGGGTGGCTCCACCCCTAAACAGAGACGCTGAGGTCTTGTGGGTGCTCTTGTGCCAAGGAGATAATTACTCCGCCATTTTCTGTTTGATACACTACTTTAAAGAGGTTTTTGGAAGGCTGTAAATCCGGTGCAAACATATAAAAAGGGACTTTGCGATGTTCATGTTTCTCGAGAAAGTTGGTCATTTTGGTACTTTCTGTGTTTGATTAATGTACTGATGTAAAATGATAAAGGTTTGCAATAAATTAAACGTCTTTTAATAAATATAAAATAAAAACAAATTTGATTAAAACAGCCTGTTTCTTGTTCCTGATTGTAGTGTGAGATTACTGCAGTAGGGGGTGTTAAATTGAATTATTTCTCATAGTCAAAGAGCCAATTCTACAAGTAAATAGACACGTTTATTTGCACCCCACGCTAAACCTTTTAGAGGTACATGGAAGTACATTTCTCCATGCCTCTACTGCCAACCCTTACTCCCCTCTTTCCAATCTCTTTCCCCTTTGACCTCCATACCTCCTCAGCTGCTTGTTGTCATCCCGGTAGTCTTTTCACACCATTCAACAAAGTCCTCAACTTTGGGATACACACCTTTTTCTAATTATTTGAATTCCCCCATCTGTACCTACTGTCACCACTCAGGACGCCATGCACAATTGCTTTCTCTTTAAATTCCTGCCACAAGCCTATACATCCATGCATGGTTCTGTCTCCAATTACCTCGCTGAATGTATCTCACTGCACTCTCCCTCTTGAACTCTCTGTTCCTCTACTTTTCACAACCTATCAGTTACCCATCCCACTTTTCCCCCTTCCACTTGTGCTCCTTTTCCCTACTTCCCCCAGTCAACAGGAATACTTTCCCTATGGCCATCAAAGTAATTTCTTCAGTGGAATTGTTCAAAACAAGCCTCAAACACCACCTAATAGCGACGGAAGGAGCCCCCGAATACCTCAACCCTGATACACACTAAGTACCCAACCCACCTCTCCTCCATTCTGCCCTCAGGACAACTCTAAGTCATTTGTAAAAATGTAAATACTGTCCCCAGGCTCTCAATTCTAAGCATGTTATAATGTCCTCCAGTCCCTTCCCCTGGCTTGTTTTCCTATACCTACCCGTTCACCACTCAGTATACATCATTCAAAACAATGCAAATATGCAAATCCTATGTAAATACACCATCTCCTAAGAGTGCCTTTGTTCTGTAATTTTTTTATTTTTTATTTTATTGTAAAACTTCAGTTCAATATACATTATCAAACTTTTGTTACATTAAATTAAATTAAATCCGCCTCCCGGATCCAAACAAATCCAAGTTCAATAGTCTCAAGAAAAGATAAGAAAAGAAAAGGGAACAGGATCGTCAGTTTCTTGAGAGAGAGTTTGTAACTCGGGTTGAGGCATGTTGCAAAATTGGATCGAGAAAATTAATTAAGCCACAGGAGAGCTTGATGTTTTGACCTGCTACGACTTGTTCCCACCATTCATCAAGGTCATACATTTGAGGTTTGAACTCATTGAGATGCAATTCGCGTTGGTCAATCAGCATTGGACACACAGTTGCAAGATGTTTTGAGGACTCAACTTCAGATGATTTACAGAACCGACAAGTGTAGTTTGTAGTTTCTTTGTTTTTACGTAGCCATAACATTTAATTGGTGTTTAAGGCGTTCAGTCGAAATCTTAAGAACTGCTTCCTGTGATGACGTGATGGACAGTTTGTAAGATATTTTGGTTGATGATGCAGTTTCACCAGACCTCTAGAAGTAGACAGAGTAGATTTGAGGGCTAGCCGGTTGTTGTATGTTGCTATCCAGTCCCACGCAGATTGTTTCTTTTTGGCATGTTGGGGACGCATGAGAAGCTCTTCTTCACATATATTTGCATCAGACATGATTACATTTAGTTTGGTCTTCCATGATAGTAGGAGAGATGAGGCAGTACCATCATTTTCATTCCTGAAGATTCTATACGCAGGAATTTTGTCACCAAGCAGCATTTTACGTAGAGTATATAACGATTTCCAAACGACCGTCATTGAGTTTAGAGCTAATTCATATCTCAGAGCTGAAATTGAGATATAATTAGGAAGGGCCAAAACACGCCTCCAAAACTTCCCTTCCAATCTTTGCCATAGATTATAGTTTACATTCCACGCTGATTCACCGCCGAACGTAAGGGTTGGAATTACCTTCTGGAGGTAGTGATAGAAAATTTCCCGTAGTCCTTTTTGATTTTTGCTCCTTGTAGGCTTAGGTTTTTAGTTCTATCAATTAGATCACTAATCCAGGCGGCTTTGCAGATGGAATCATTTATCATTTATCATTACGCCCAGATAGCGAATGGATTTGACGACATTTAAGGACTTTTTTCCGATGGGCCATCTAAAACATTTGTCTTTCCTTGAAGTGCTTTGCCTTATACACATGATCTTAGTTTTTTCAGTGTTTAAGAGCAAATCGTTTGCACTTAGGTACTCGTTCAGACGGAGTATGAGATGTTGTAGCCCAATTTGTGTTTGATCTATTAACACAATGTCGTCAGCATAGACCAGGCAATTCAGTTGAATTCCATTAAGCTTTGGTGGAAAGCAATGAGCTGAGACCAACCAGTCTGGTAGATCTGCGTGAAAAAGTTTGAAAAGGTCGACAGCAAGGGGGCATCCCTGATTGACCCCTTTGTATCTTCGTATTGGCAGAGTAAGATTGCTTTGTGAGTTCACTCTTATTTGAATAGAGGTGTTGGTATGTAAGGCAATGATGGGGTCTAACAGCTGCTCCGGGCATGTCCAAGATCGTAATTTAGCCCATAATTTGCTGCAATTGATTGCATCAAAGGCTTGCCGCAGATCGACAAAGGCAAAAAAGATTTATTTCTTAGCCTCCAGCGCTGACAATTTTAGAATATTCAGAATTGTGAGATTTACATCTACTCCTACTTGACTTGTGAAGTCAGTTTGACGACAATCAGATTTGCCAACCGAAAGGGCCCCTTGCACTAGTGTTTGGCGCAGGAAGGAGCCAAATATTTTGCCGATTGTATCAAGAAGGGCAATAGGGCGGTAATTTGCCGGGTCGGCTCTACTGCCCTTCTTATAAATTGGCACCACGATTGCTTTTGACCATGAAGTAGGTAGTTTCATGCTGTGGGTGATCTGCAAGAATAGCCTGTTAATAAATTTCGCCCAGTGAACTTTGTGCTTTTTGAGCATAAGGTTGGAAATTTGGTCGGGGCCAGCGGCTCTTGAGTTCCTTAGCTTGGAAATAGAAGTTTCAAGCTCTGTATATGATGGTGTTATCTCCCAAGCAGTGATTGTAGATATAATCGACATAGATTCGTAAATTGCTGGCATTTCGTAGATTAATGTGAAGTACTTGCGCCATTTGGCGCTTGTAATCTCGTTGCAAATTGAAATTGTGGATTTAGAGCAACCATGGTTCAAAATTGCCCAAATTTCACGAGTGTTTTTAATTACGAGATGCTTTAGCATAGTTTCTGCTCGACTTTGGTCGATTATTATTGAATGAGATCTTAACCAATTCCGGTAGATCTGGCGCCGTTCTTTAACTTTCCTTATTTTGACACACGGATTGCAAGACTCTTTCTTGATCGACCGAAGATCTTTCCCTAAGGTTTTTTTTGCCAAAGCTATTGTTGTGGAGTATAGATGTTTAGGAGTAGACGCAAAAGTTCTTGAGTTTGAGGTTTTCAAAGTAAAGTCCGCCAGCAAAGGCGTATATTCATTACTTTGCAACACTTTTAGGCTATGGCTTAAAGATGCAATTAAGGGACTGTTTGTTACTAGCCTGTTGCCAACAGCATTCGTTGACAATTGGAAGGGATATTTTTCTGGCGCACTACAACTGTCTTCTTTCCATACTAGCCGTAGCATATCGTGATCACTATGTATCATTGGCTGCACGTTGAGAGATATTGCTTTATCGAAAAAGTTCAGCGAGGCCCAGATGTAATCTATGATGTTGTTCCTTGCCATGCCATGCCAGGTTGGTTTAGAAGGGTAATCACCATTGATGGATCCATTAATCATTTGACAATGGCGTAAGGAAGAGCGTGCAACCAAGTTTGACCTCTTTTGACGACTTCTTTGTCTGGAAGCCGAGTGTTTATCTTCATATGTGGATCGTATTTGAACCAGCTACACTTGAGGTCACCACATCACCGATCACAAAAAAGTTGTTGTAGGCAAGAAAAGTATCGTCAATTAAGGTTGACACAGTTTGAATAAAGGACGTTGCCGAGATCATCGCCGGATTCCAATATCCATTGATTATTAGCAGGTTAGACGTGTTGTTAGTCAATGATAGTCGAACCAAGGTGCTTTGAACAAACGGATTTGGATTTACATAGGCCACTAGTGTCCACCAGTTCTGTAATTTCAATAGAGTTATCAATCCAGCAAAAGGACGACCTTTGCTGTTTATTCCAGCAGGATTGATAAGAGTAGTGAATCCATCACGGGTCGGTGGATCCCGAAGCCATATTTCCGTTAAACAAATGGTGAACACATCCTCCAGGGGGTCAGAGAAGGTGTTGAAAAGATGAGTGAATCCTCGGGTGTTCCATGAGAGTAGTGTTAACTCATGTTGAGGAATGTTAACTCATTGTTACTTGCGAGGTCCCTTAGGTACTCTTTTCACATTGGTGGTTCTACCTTCAAGAGCCTGATGTGTCATGTCTTGGTAATTTGCTTGAGGAGGAGCTAAAGATTGTCGCAGAGCAATCCGCTGATCGCCCCTGCGGAGCTCCTCCCTTTCATCATTTTTCTGAGAGTTTATGGGTGATCTCATAGTGGCGGGTTCAACAGTGAGATCGAAGCCATAGAGCAAGAGATGTTCGTTTGCCTGTAGCAACAGATTTTTCACAGCAGCAGAAGATATGTGTAATAATACTTGATCAGTGGACAGTTCAGTTATGTATTCAACAATTTTGATGTCGTCAGATGAGATGGATCGTAGTTGAGGAATACAAGCGAATGATTTTAATATATTTGCTCGATTTAAATTAACCTTGTTCCCATCTGAATGAATATTTTGGAGCCGGAGTTTCCACAGGCAAGGTGTTTTTTCCAGGTTTGTGACCCCACATACTCCGGATGCTTGAAGCGAACTAGATTTCTGCTGGTTCATGGTTTGTTTAGGATTTAGCCTTGAGCTTAACGTTGGCAATTTTGCCCTCTTAAAGATGGCTTGAGGTTGTTTTGCTGCAACCCCAGATTGAAACTTCTGTGCGACAGCATTTGCAGAGGAGATTCTCTCCTCGGATTGCTCGAACAAGGCTGCCTCATTTGCCTCGGTGCAGCCATCGGTTATGCCATCAGTATCGACCGAATAAGTCGATAGGTTAAATAGGTCAATGGATGAGTCTGAAGTAGCACTGGAAATAAAGATATCACTAGAGGCCACTCGCCGATGGTTAGCCAAGTTCTTAGAAGGCTGTGAGGAGATTCCTGGGTCTCGTGTTGAACAGATTGGAGCTGTGGAAGCTTGTTGTATAGAATTTGATTTCCGCTCAAATAGACTAGTTTTCTTTGGAGTCGTAATGTTTCTTATGAATTCTTTCACGTTTTGTTGAGCATTTTTCTGTGAAATCGTTTTTTACTTGTATTCTTTTGCTTGTTTGGCAGATGCTCTTTGCAGCTTGATTTCTATACTCGTTGTTATGGTTTTGGCTGGACCTTTAAATATGTTAAAGGTATTAGCTGACCATGGTCAACTGCTTTGTCTTGAACAGGAGGGGCGTTCAACAATGGACTGATGTCTTGAGTCGAAGGAGTCTCGACATTCAATTTACTTTGAGTACTTTCGGATCCGGCTACTGCGGTGCCCACCGTAGAAGAGGTTTGAGCAGTCTCTTTGACAGGTACTACGGGAGGGTCCGCGGCATGTGAGGGAAGGGGTGTGTATGAAGTATCTCACATGTCAGATTGGCCCATTGAAGTAGATTTGCTGTTTTTACGCACCAATTTTACTGATTCAACCCAACTTTCAATTAGACTGTCATTTTGGCAATGATTGTGGGCAGCCAGATCACTCAGTCTATCTTGCCACCTCAGAGATTTTTCGGCTTCCTTCTCCATCTGGGCTTGCAAGAAGCCTGAGAATTGCTAAATTTTGTTGATTTGTGCAGTCAAGTTTGAAATTACAGCCCCTTGGTCGCTTATTGTTCCTATCAGGGATTCAAATATTTTGGTGAATGAAGCAAGTGCAACAGCACAGGCAGCAAGAACATTGTTGTGAATCTGAGAGAGGGCTTCAACTGAGATACTGGGAGGAGATGAAACAAAGTCATGGGACATTGAAGAAGATAATGAGCTCTCCAGATTAAATTGTGGGTTTGAAGGAGAAAAGTTTCTGGTGAGAATTGTAGATTGGATGTCTTCTTGAGGATGAGTAAGGATGACGTGTGGAGTACCTGCATTCAGCAAAGGATTGGCACTCATGGGTATTGTTGGGGGATTGCCTTTAGCTTTTAACTCGGCAATGCGTTGCAGGCGACAGGCCCGGGCGATAGCGCTCCGATCTAGGTGAGTTTGGGGGGGTTGAAGCACCTTTGAATGAGTTGGAGCAAGTGAAAACGATGGATCAGCGGAAGGCAGATCATTGTGGCCCTTCATAGAGGGCCTCAGGAGCTTGACATACCAAGGCGTTATCGTTGCCAGATTCAGTAGCATCATTAGCCGATCCAAAAAGGCTTCCACCACACTTTGTCTTCAAAGTGGGTTCATTTTGTGGACTGGGGAAAGCAGTTGAGGGCAGTGAACTTGAAGCAGGCTCGGGAACCCTCATGGGATTTTTCTCTCTAGGTGTTGAATTGTTATTTGAAGGGGAATTTGAAGGTAATGAAGGCAATTTCGTAGTTGCTGGGAGGTGTTGTGAGAGAACATGAGTGAGAGTACCTGAAGATAAAGATGCGGCTTGTGGAACAAGACAAAATGTAGATTTCATTTTGTAAAGGATATCGCTGACAAAAGGTGGACAATTTGAGACAGCATTTGGAGAAAGGAGCCGTGTTGTCATGGACTGTTGCCTACATGGCTTAGGGGCAAATAGCTGAGTTGACCCATCAGAGTTTTGGGATCTTTAAGAGTTTCTCGTCGCTGACTAAAAAGGACAGGATCCTTTTTTCAGTACAGGTAGCTGAATTTTGCAGGGGAGCAATTGCCAGGGCTGGCCGGGACAGTAAAGAGGCAATTGAAGCTGTTTACCGAGGATTTGCTTTGTAGGTGCATGCAAAAGACTTTGAGGCCACCGGAATATTGGACAGAAGGCATAGATGGCGAGCGTGTCGCAAGGGCATCAAGGGGGGGGCCGGGGTTTGAACAAGAGCACTGCCTGTGTCGGCCCCACCGCAAACTGAAACGTTAACAGATATGACAGGCTCACAAAAAAGCTGTTTGTGGTTGGTAATTAAAAGTGAGGCCTGCGTAGAGTCCGCTCCATCCTCAGGGCATGCAGCGAAAAGTGGGCTGGGTAAGTCTGAGACAGGGCTCGGGAGGCCAGGCAATGACAAAGCTGCTAGGGTCGATGAAGAAGCCACCGGAGCCGGGGCATGCGAGGACAGTGTGGCAAGGATAGCGCGACCAGCAGCTTTGCTTACCTTTTCTCTGGTAGCTGCTTTCAACGTAGACCACAGATTCAGCATACGTCGATGTTGAGAGGTTTTCTTGCGTGTCTGCGGACCTTCGGCTGATAAAGTCATTTCTCGCAGTTGAAAAGAATGGGTAGGCGAGGCAGCGGACTAGGAGCAGACTGGGGCAGACTGGGACTCTGCTCCTTGACCCAGCGCCACGCTCCGCGCAGAAATTGAGTTTTAAAACACGTAGTTCAGCAGAAACAGAAACAGGACTGTAGTGCAGCTCCTCTCAGGACAAAAGGCAGACTGGGACTCTGCTCCTTGACTATTATTGCCTACTTTAGAAGTCATTTCTGTGTGAAAGGTCACATTGTTCTTAAATAAATACAAATAAAACAAACATATATTTGCAATAAAAATGGCTGTGCATCAATCCTATACAATGGAATTGGTGATGGTTTGCAGGTAGTTGAAGCACTGCTTCTGCTTGATAGTGCCATGAGAGCCATTGAAACAGGCATTGTTCTTGCCTCTGGGTGTTTTGTGCAAGGTGCAAACAAACTCTGTCTTCTGAAGGATGTCTTTCTTAATCTTAAGTGAGTTTACTGTGTGCACTGTGTGGTTTGAGAAACTGCCCAGTGTAGTCCCTTAAGGGATGTGGTGGATCATGTGGTGTTCACAGCTATTGCTGGTTATTGAGTGTTAGATAATCTATCTCTGAATAGGCTGGCTACCATCCACATCAGATCAAACCCTATATAATGTACTCCAGCAAGCGGTATGAACACAAGCATCAGCAGGGATGTGGCAAATAAATTATCCAGCGTGTGACTTGACGGAGAGCCCCATTTTAAAGTGAAAGTCATGGCAAAACCATTGAAACCCTCACTGCCATGCCCAGGAGGTATTCACGCCGATTATGAGTAGGACAGTGCAGTAAACTGGTTGTATCGTAATTACTAGCTGACCAAGCCTTTGAGGACACCTCACTCTCAACCCCTCCAGTGCTGGCTTCTCCCAAGTATTAATAATTTAACCAAGTTAGTGGTTAATCAATAAAATATCGTCCACTTGATCCTGAAAAATTGTTGGACAGAATATTTGATTATGGCTCCATCCTCCTCAAAGCTTGCGATACAGGCAATATTGGCCAATGCACTTTGGCCCCTTTTGGTCTTTTGTCAGGGTGCACATCTGGCTTGAAGAGGTGACAGAGAGAGCTTTGAAAAATCTATTGATGTTTCCCAAGCAAATACAAACTTAATTCTTCCACTGGCTGTAAAACAGTAGCAAATGAAATTTGCACAGAGTGAAGACAGAGGTTTTTCTGAGACAGCAGTTAAAAATGAACATAATTACTGCCTCATTAACGGCACTGCCATTTTATGTGTTTTGAAAGTGGAGGAAATACCACCAGTCCATTGTTGGGGGTACTTGCACCTTCACCTTACCTCCAAAAAGTGAAGAATTCCCACTGGTATAACTACCAACAGTGGTAATTCCACAAAAACCCAGAGAAGTCCTATGGGATTCCACAATGATTTACCTCCAGGTTCGAGAAAGTAATCCTGCTGTAATGGGAAATGGGTTTGGTGGCTTGACCAGTTGTACATCCGCCAACCTAGTAATAAGTCCATTGTCTCAAGGTCAAGGAGTTCACCCCACTGAGCTTTGGCAAATTATTCATTGCTAAAGCTCTTCAAGGTCAAAACAGCTCAAGACTTTGACTTGTACCATGCAAAGCGTTCTCAAGGTCCATCCACCAGGCAGCATAACTTCCACTATATTTGGTTAGGATACATTTATGATCGGAGACATCGCATTAAAATCTACACTTAAAATAAACTCACATTTCAGGTGAAAAAAAATGAATGGGGTCGCTGAGTGGTCTGTTCAAGAGAAGGTTGCATTGCAAGATCATATTGTAACCGTGCCAAAGGTTGCAATGGGATCCTTTACCGATTGTTAGTGTCCAGGACTTTGTTTTGTCGAGTGATGAGACAATGATGTGTGCTGATGAGACTGTACATAGATTAAAGTTTCTGTAAACGTGGAGATTAAATTAATGATGTCAAAAATTGACGGTTCTTTTCAGCTGGTCAGTAGCATGGGTTGTTTGTGAGTTTGGTTTAAGTTGAGAGCGTCCATGAAATGTAGGTAACTTGGCTTGCTGAAGGGATTTCATGAGATTAAGGTGTGCTTTTTGAGTGATAAGCGGCCACCCTTTGTCCTATTTTTCAGTTAGAAAGAAGTAGTTCTCCGATATCAGAGTTGCAAACTGTGAGGAGACTGGTCGTAATGCGTCTCTATGAGAAACGAAGAAAGTGGCGAATGTTGGGAAACTCTTCAAGTGGCTATCTATCTAAGGACAGAATCCATCTCTAAATAGCCTATATCACACACACGTTTGAATAATGCTTCACCACAATATCTAACAGACAAAATCACAAAATATTCTCGTCACGACACACTAGGATGGTAAACTCGAACTATATAGTAGTCCCCATATTTAACCTGAAAAAAGCGGTGGGGACCAGATTTCCCGTACAGGCTGCCCAATGCTGTAATGTCCTCCCTACACACCTGCGTATGGATCAGGCCTTCCAAAACCTTAGCACTAGCAACACATAATGGATAGTGTTCACCTATCCATGTATTGCTGTCTGCTGCATAAACCCTGCATAAACCCTGCCTGATCCCGCCATGTACTGCCCCCATGCCCTTGGCTTGCTTCTGTATTTCAACTATTGTATCTCTACTGATTGTGTCTGTCCCTATGTGCAATCGGCGCGAAATATAAATAATTAAACAAACAAAGGAAGTCTGTGGTTTCATGCATGCTGCCCTGCTGTCGAGAAAGAGTTATGTTTTTGTTGATCAGCTGTTCATTTTAAGACATATTTGTTATTGTTGCTGGTCTGGAGGCACCCGCAGATGTTTGTGCTCCATCATCGTTGCTTTGGAGTTGTCATGCTTGATTGGTTGTGTTAGGTGCGGTGAGCTGTGGCGTTAGAGGGAGTGAGGTGGGAGGGGAGTGGTTGCTGTCCTTTCAATGAACCGTTGATTTTTAACCTAGATTGGAGTACCAGCAATTTGCAACCGATACGACTCCCAGTCGCTTTCTGCAGCCCGTGCAGGCATTACGTGCCATTCTGGTGTTCCACCGCACGTGATCCGATGTTTCAATGTGGGAGATCAGTGGCCATTATAATCATGACAGCAAGAGAAGACATTCTGTAGCATCTGTTGCTGGCCATTCCTACAAGAATGTGCAAGGCAGGACATACCAGAGCTTTGCTGTTATTATATGAAAAGTGGAGAATGGCAGTTGATGGGAGAACTGTAGGAGGGCGGTTGATGATTGGGGTATCTCATACCCACGACTTATCTATCACACGTTTGTGCAAAGGAAATGCATTGGACTGCCGGAACCTACTTAAGTCCTAGTGCTTCTGTCTAAACATCATATGTATTCCATGTATTTTTTTTAATCCCCTTTTCCTAACCAGCATAACTTTCCTTAAAATTGATACTAAAATTAAAAACACAAACGGCATCTGTCATTAATTGAAGTATTTCTTTACTATATTACCAAGTTTGGAAATGAATGGATTTAGCAGCAGTCAAGAGGATGTTATCATCCAGGCAGCCGCTAGATGGCTCCACTGGCTATAAAACTGCAAATCCCATTTCCGTTTTTAATCAGTGCTTGAAGTGAAAAGGCTTTGCTTAGCAGACAAAATGGTATTACTTGTGCCAAGGGGCATGAATAGGGCTCGGAAGAGGAAGATGAATTTTGCCTCGACGCTTCCAGCAACCCAGCGCCTTTATTACTGTCGTTCGAGGTAGTCATCCGTTACCACACATTATCATAGTGACTCATTCATTATCATATCGCAGGCCAAGCATTAATATCCGATCTCTGGGAATAATTCATAGAGCGTGAATGTATGTTGACTTCTTTTACTATCCAAGAGATTGATGAAATCTGAAAACTCTTATGAGGGTGTTCCAGAAATCACTTAAAGTGCATGCTCATAGTATAGTGCTAATTTCTCCACTGGTCTTCAAACTGTGGGGCCTCCCCTCGCCCCTCCCAGGCCGCCCCCTCAAGGGGGCACAAAGGATGTTCAGGTGTGGGTAAGTGCGGGTCTCTTAAACAAGGCAATAGTGTACCTGTTTTGAATAGAAACCAATAACCACTTCTGGCATTTAGGGGTGGCCCTGCAACTGTTTTTTTACTCGAGGGGGGAACCCGGCAACACAAGTCTGAATATCACTGTTCTAGACTAATTATGCAGAGTACAGTACCCCCAAAATAAGAAGTCCTGTCCTTTAGCTTTCACCCCCAAGACATCACAGCATCAAAAAGAGTTTGTAAGTTTGTAGAGGACTTTCATGTGTTAATCAATGAGTGCATTTGATTTATTCACTGTATTAACAAAATCTAACCTGTTAATAAAAAGGTCAGCAGTGTTGGAAATGTCTTGATGGCATGTATTGCTGTTATTATAATGCTGCCACATGTCTGCTCTAAAATCGAAAACTGCCACCATACATTTGGTTGCAGGACTTTACTTTATGGACAAGGCATCCGTGATCCAATGTGAATTTGTATCATTCAAAGTGTTGATAATGTGCTCCATATCTCGGGAGGATGGCACAGCGGCAACGTGCTCACCTTGGAAGCAAGACGGCACTGAGCACCACATGTTCGATCCCAGCATCTGTGTTTAGAAACCTCTGGGTATTACGCGCGTTATAAATAACCAAGCATATCTTGTCGGCAGAGGAAGTGCCGTAGCAGGGGCGTAGTAGACACATAAAATCATCTGGGGGGGACAGTGGACACCTTGGGACACCTTGGGGGGGGCACCTTGGGGACTATTTTAGTCAAAGAACTCGACTTCTCATGAAATTTAAATTAAAATAGCAGTACATATTCAATTACATATATCATCACTGTATAAAACAAGAGAAAAGAAGAAAAGAAAACAGAAGAAAATTAAGAAAAAGAAAGCAGTTCAGAGTATAAAATCCTTCTATTTGGAGTCTCACTTCAGAAGGCTCAGTTCACGTAAAAAGGTTACCATTTCAAGTCAAAAGGCTTCATGGCCTGAGTTTAGCTGGTCCCAAAAAGATTGGGTGTCCACCCACCATTCCTTGTCCACAAATCTCACACACTTTACAACCCTCTTGGTGGGGTCTTTGTTGCAGACACAAACCACAGAGTGAAATGATCTGTCAATTATTTTGTAGTGAGTTATGATCATGAGGATTTGTTAAAAAAACGAATATTATTTCCAGCTGTTAGGGAGTATTCTCCAGGATGGATAATTTCCCTTACCTACTGAGTCCTTCAGCAGATTGCTGGATTTCTAGGATTTATTTTTCCACCTGGTAAGAGGGTGAGACTTTTTTTCCCACTCTTACATGTGTTTTGCTGTGTGTGTGTTTAACATTTTTTGTGTTCATAGACTATGGCGCCTCACCTACTCCATAGGCATCATATTTTTACTATGTGTAACACAGCACCTTCAGTGCAGTGACACAGGGCTGTCTTTTAGACTTCCCAACTCAGACTCCATTTTCTGGAACTGACTACTGTCTCCCAGAACATGTAAAGGTGCCATTGACTTTATTAGTCTCTTTAAAAACCACAGACCCAGTACAAACTATCTTACATAGAGTACTGGAAAGGGTTAATACTTATCCCTTTTTGTCTGTTTCTCTTGGAGCATTGTTTCGCTCCCTTTTCATCAAGACTTGGCTGCTGGCAGTGGTAACTACCCTTTTTTTCCTACCGTGGTTATCTTAAATAACCTTGGTATTGTTTTAGGCTATCTTGGTAGCCTCAAACTTAAATCCGCTAGACCATATACGTTTATATACGGTTCTGGCAGGGTTTATTCACCATTTCTTTTAGAAAATGTATTTCTCTTGCACCAAACCAGGTTTGGTTCTTTTGTTCACCGACTTTTCTCCACAGAAGCCCTCCTTAGGCGCCTGAAAATCTGGGTAGGCAGGATGTGAAGGAGGGATTTTAGGACCCCTGCCATGGGTTCCCTTGGTAACCCAAGTTGCACTCCTGTTTGATTGGCTAGGTGACTGTCCGCCAGGACAGCCACCGTGCTGTGTGATTGACAGCCAGTCTGTGTGAATGGGGGAAAACTGTATAAAAAGCAGTTCTCTGGGTCTGGAAAGGCAGAGTCGCCACTGAATCGAAAGAACCGATGAGGAGCTGACAGAAGACGGCCCCTACAATGACTGAACCGCCAGTTGAAGCCCTGCTGCAGGTCCTAATCTTCAGACTTCAACGACAGATCTACCAGGGATCTTCTTCCCCTGAGCTGGTGGGACCAACCAGTTTGCCCAAACTGCAAGCCAGGACTCCCTCCTCTGGTCGAATTTGCTGTACAGAGCTACAGTGAACCGGATAGCCAGGAAGGTCGGACCCTGCTTGGGTTTTAAGGGGCACACCTTTTATTTGTTGCTTTGCTCTGCTGCTGGTTTCTTCCCTGGGCAGTGCAGGACCCTCCAGTCTTCCTACTTCATGTCAGTCTGACAGTCGCTTCAGGAAACGTGAGCCTGCAGGACATGCCAGGAACGTCCGCCCCAGCTACAGCTTCTTCTCCATTTAAAGGTACTGTGCAAATCTGGTTGTTGGTTTCGTCCAGCCGAGTTGAAGGTGTGTGAAACCTTTCGACAATCCAAGGGCTTGTCCTTCTCTACTCTTTAAACTAACTTTTCTGCTGACCAACTTCATCCGGCACTCTTGGCAAAGACTTAAACGCAAACTACCCTGAACTGTGTGATCTTGAGCAAAAGACTTTTGTCCTATTGATTTTGGCCCTAAGCCTTTTTGATTTGATTCCATCACTTTAGTTCTTCTTTCTAGATTGCCCTACTTACTTACCTGTTGGTGCTGCTCAATTTGTATCTAACTTTGTCTTTCCCTCCCTTTTAAATGGTTGGAGTGCCATTTTGCTCACACTTCATTTTTGAGCTTAACTTGTCCAGAATCTATTGGGAATGGTGTGGTGTATTAAGAGTGTGATTTTTCAACTTCCTTACTTTAGTGAGATGTTATACAACTGATGTGTAAATATTTGTATATTCTTTTACTCAGAAACCTTGAGTCAGTGTTTGTTTGAATCATAGTAATTGCTGTCCTTTGTGTAACTATTGAGTATCAATAGTTACACAAAGGACAGCAATTACTATGATCACTTGCTCTTGAGATAAGTCTCGCTGGTCAGCTTTCACTACCATTTTTAATGTGTAGTAGGCTTGTACCAAAGGTGAATTTGTACTGTCACTTGTAGTCTTAATTGTGTGTGGTGTTCCCAAAGGGTACTCCATATAATTCTATCTCACACCAGCATTTGATATGCATGATGCATTCTGTTGCTATTGTTTGTATGTCAACCAGACCCATTGTATCTTTGTGTATATTGCACACACAAACATGATTGAGTCTTTTAGGAGTCATAAAGTGCAATGTGAATATATTGGTGAGGTGGCTCAAGACAGACACCCAATGTTACAACATTTTTTTTAAATCAAGCTCTCTGTGCTATAAGCATTACTTAGTGAATACCAGAGGCCATTAACAGCATGTACTGCAGGTAGGAACAAACTCTTGGGTAGGACTGAAGGCATCCCCTCGCCTGGCACAGTGTCTATTGGGTGTGGCACCATGCCATGCAGAAGCATTAGGTTAAAAAGCCCTCTTTCCTGTATAGTGGAGCAGGGCGTGCAGCGGGCTGTTGGAGTGAGAGCTCTGTGTGCATTCGGTGACAACCCAACCCATCCAGCCAGTGCACTGTGTGACAACGGTCCACAGTTTATGACTAAGGAGGTAGAAAGGTATATTGGCCAACGTTGTATAAAACACAGGAGTCCTTCCTAGAAGGGTGTCAAATGCAAAGTCACAACCTTATAGTGTATTCTATGTCCACAAAATAACAAGAGGTTGTGCTACCATATAAAAATAAAAGTTCCCTTCCACTTTGCGGTGCCACTGCAGCTGGTTTCAATCTAGGCTCCTGCGCTAGCAGGATCAATCCAACCAAAATACACGGTCCAGGATAATGCAATTTCCTACACTCCAGGCCTCTTGTTGTCCACACCCGTGACCAGAATGCATCAGCCCACTCATTAGCCAAAACCTGATTAGAGTCACATAAAGTAGAGCTGCGAGGGTCCCTATATACAGGAACTGCCCAGTTCAGCCTCTGGTTCCCCTATACCTGCATCCCCTATCCCACAATATATAAAGCTTCTTTTCTTATAAGGGTTTTTTTGCAGATGTTTATTCTACTATCAATAACCTATTATTGAAGTCCCACGTCTAAGTGCTTGCATCTTACTTTCACCAATAGAGTACATGTACTCATACAATATCTTCTATTGATTTTATCCTAATTGATTTGAAAAAGAACAAGCATTGACAATGCCAACAATTTGGGTTTTTGGGTCAGCAAAGTCACTTGTGCTGTGATTACCTGGGCATCTAACAGCAGGCAAATGCCTAATACTTGTACACAAGCCAAAACTGCTGGCTTTGCCAATGTTTATTTTTACCAGGACTTCAATGAAGGACACTGACACAAATTCACTTTGGGGAAATAAAGACAACTCTCTGTAGAAGTCTTTCTCAACAAACATTTATTTGTTTTGGAGTGAAACACGGGAGCAAGAGATGTCACCAGGTGAAAGACTTGGGTTCCTCTGAAGATCAAGAGCGACTGACCATGTGGTGACTCAGAAAGGTGGTTGGAAATGGGAGGTTCCGTACGTTCTTACTTGCTAATAGTCTCTGGATTCACTGCCTTCTTCTTTATTCATAAAGATTGTCCTGTATCTTTTATCCCGTAGCACTACTTTGACTACTATACTCTCTTATTAGCTTCCTCTGTCTGTATGAAAATGTTACTATCCAGATTCACAGACACCTCCTTCTGATGTGGGTGTTCTAACTATATTGTTCACTACTCTGGCTGTAACAACTGAAACCTTTTAATTCTGGCTCAATACATTCAGTTACGGCTTCTTCATGGAACATTTATTTCTCTTGGTTCCCCTTTTGACAGCTCAAAGTTTCCCAGTCTATCTTTCCTTCTATTTGTCCACACAGCGAGCTGTAACTATTTATGAAACATACTGGCTTGACGAGATCCGCACCTAAGTTTTTGTGCGCAGGACAAATTTCCTCCAGCAGCCCTTGTGGTTGTTTCACCTCACTCAGATCTCCTCACAATTCTGCGGTTCAGTTTGGCTTGTACTGCCCTTTTCCACTCACAGGGGCGGCGCTCGGAACTGTGTGTCAGTTTCACTCGTCTTCTCTTTTAAAGGCTTTTTTTCTGACATCTCTCCTCACAGATGACTGCTTCCAGCTGACGGCTCCCAGCTGATGTCTCCAGACGGGGCTCAACAGCTTCTCTCTTCCCCGGTTCAGGTGACAGGCACTTCTGGCATTGTCGCTCCGCTGTTACTCTTTGCCAACCCTGCAGCTCAACGATGCTGCTTTATACTCTTAGGCCAACGAGGCCATTAAAGCCAACATAACTTTCTTTTATCGTTTAATTTCTTTACTTGAGTCTTAGTAAGCCCATTCATAGGTCTCCACCTCAGGATCCCTGTTACCCTGTAACAAACAAAAATGCATTAGAGGAAGGCACCTACCCCCCCCTGGCAGATCAGTGGCTATTTGTTTAATTACTTGTCCAACAAGCCTGTAGCGTCCTCCTACTGGCTTTAGCCCTGCACTCTTTCTTTGCTGTGATGCCTGATGACACCAGACAGCTCCTTTAGGCTCGTTCTCAGTGGTTTAACCCCTTCAGAGACATAAATAGTGCTTATAAATGGAGTGGCTGAGCATGAACCTGGTTACGACATTTTGATTACACCAATAGAGCATTGGCAGCCGCAACATCTATTTCTCAGCTTTGTGCCTACAATCAGTGGGAGCTTGCGTAGGCTGGTGTAGGAAAGCATGTTTTGCCAGCATTCTGGAATGTGCTATGGCTGAATGGGACAGAACTTCAACTGAGCAAGTAGGGATTCAAGGACCTAAAGACCTTGGGTTTTGGACTGGTGATGCTCCATGTGGCTAAGTGGCATTTATAATTAAGGGCGCTTTGGATACTTCTCTATTTCGAGCCTTACTGGTTGCCCAACCAAGTGCATGTGCAGTTGCTTCACTGAGATTTTTTAAGGCAAGGAATCAGGATATGTGAATAAGGGTCAGGAGCTACTGACTTATTATCTCACTGACGTCTGGCAGACAGCTGCTTCTAGCTGCTATATGGTTAGTAGGACTGTCATTGGTGTTTTCCTCCCTGTCCCCACCCCCTTTATTGTCTAGTGGTGCCTTGAAACACCATTTTCTGTCTAGACGTTTTATAAATACACAATACATACATAAATAAATGGTTATGTTCTCATGACACCATGCACCCAGCAAAACATTGGATTAGTGATGCACAAATGCAGGAGCCGAAAAAGCCCTATTGTAAACACACCAATGCAAGTGTTGTGTTGCGAAGGAGCTTTCAATAAATACAAAGTTGAAATGTTGTGGCAAAGGTTTTCAATGATTACTTCATGTAATCAGAGAATATCTAAAAATTATAAACTGATGATTTGATCTAGTTTTCATGCTGACACTAGGGCAGAAGAAGAGTATGTGTTGCCAATTTTGCCCTCTGCACTCGGAAAACCTGCCTGTGTGCAGCACCTCATGCTTTGGTAGTTCCCAAATCACTTTTCTATCACGTTAATGGCTTTAGCATATACTGATATGCAATGTTCCCTCTTAATATTTTTATCTATGTGCGGAACTGGTTTTCTGTTGTGTGCACATTATTTTCCATGTGTGCAACTGACTAATGAGGTAAGCCACTTTGTGATCATGTGTATTTAGTGAACTACCATCGAAGAAGTTTGGAAAGGAATTTCCTCTTCCCAGCCACTGCAATTCTTGACAAATCTTACAACACTTTTTCCAAACACATATGCTAAAATAAAATGTCATATGTGATTAAACAAAAAGCTCATTAACCAGTCCAAGACTTCAACATCTGCCACAGTACCTTGCATACATTTTATGCCACTTGAAAATTACTAATATAGACTACAAAACACAAATATCTCTTTGCATAAACGGATGTGGCTATCAAGAAATTCACACACAATACAACATTTGACGATGGATTAATGGTAATTCATAGGACTGTGTCAAAAACATGTTGATAGGAGTTCAAGTGCCACTTTGATGAAGTAATTCAAGGGCCAGGATAACATGCTTCTGATAATTTGTATAAGGATGATAATTGCATCAGAATCAGTGCATCTCCGGATATGATGATCAAAAACTCCTGTGCCTCTGCTTACTAGCTAAGAGACATCTACACCATCCATTTGTATTCCCTAAAAAATTGAAAATGTGCCCAATAAAAATGAGAAACAATGAAAACGTTGCTTCAACCCACAAAGCTCCACTGATATTTTTTCATATTAGTGACCAGTAGAGCACTGGCATAGGAAGGAAGGAACTCTAATATTAATACCTAATCTCAACAGGAATTGTAAGGTGAAGAACATCTTTAAATAAGCAGAAAGTATCCCTTTTGGCAAAGCAAATAACTTTTTTACTCCCTGAAAAATCATTTGACTCCAAGTAGGGAGAGAATCTAGAGCCATGCTTCTACCCCTGACATAGGAAGTTAAATGACAGGGCACATAATAAAGTATATAGTTTTGCCCACCCTTCTGCACCACAGCATAGATAAAATAAATTAAATAAGTGCCTTACTGAGGTTTATTATGGAGCCCTGCTGAAGAAAATCATATATAACCAATAGCATCAATTCATCAGAGATACAACTGATTGAGTGCCTTCTTCTGTAATTTGGAATCCCTCTTCTGTAATTCTTTGTGATCAGTTAAATAATATGCAGGGAGATGCTAGGGACTATACAAACAGCACACATGGTTATATTGAAAAGTCCTCAGCAGTGTAGCATAGAAAGAAAAATAAGGTGCTGTTGTCTAGACGGGTACACACATTTCCTATCCCATAGCAAACAAGCAACTCATTTCCTTCAGTGTACCGCCAACACGTCTGACTTGGTTGTCAAAATGTGCTGCTTTGTTAAGCACCCAAAAAGAGTGATGCTTCCACCCATATCCTTCGCTGGCCCCTGTGCTTGCCTCCAATACTAGCAGATAGAACACTGTAAAAAGTGAGGGAGTGTAGCAGTAAACACTCACTGGGATATATGCAGACCCACAATACTTTGCTAGCAAGGCATATTTAATACCTCAATATATTATGTGAATTTTAAGAATGTCATGGCTCTGCATGTCCGCGATTCTTTTGCAGAGCATACAAGATTGTTTGCAACACACCCCAACCTTATATCATTGTGTAGGATTACACAGTGCTCAGTGAAACCGTTTTTGTATAGCAGCGAGTTAGCATATAATGTGTGAAGGTCTATGCCCAAAGGAATTCTGAACACTTGGAAATGAGGCAGATTGTGTGAAACGCATTCTCCTGTCTGAATATCAGGTACCGTGATACTATGGACGAGTAATCCCAGGCATAGTCCATACCCATATTCCCTTGCAGGCAAAGTAAATGATATTGCAATGTTGCTCTCTACCTATAGGGTAATGTTAGTAATTAAACAGTAGGAGACGCTGAGCATCACACTTGTATTTTCAAAATCCTTACATGGCAAATTAATATTTGAGTTTTATAATGCGTTAACTTGCAAGGTGGCTGCTTCAAAGCACTTGCGTGACAAATGTACAATGAAGAGGAAGCATGGGATAAGGTTATACATCCAGTTAACCTGCTTACTTACAGTCAGTATCTGATATTTGAGCTGGTAGTTAGAGAGTATCGTGTGGGTGATGCTTTTAGTAAGGCACAATGAGCGATAGAAATTCTGGCATGTGAACGTTATTCATATTATTCCTAGTACACAAACATAAAACAAGTGGATGTAGGTACATGTCTGCTAACCTTTCACAGAGCCAAAAGAGGAAGAGTCAAGGTTGTCCGGTAGTATCTGGGGCAGAAGTTAGAGTCATAAGGTAAACGTGTGATAGACTCAAGCATAGGAGTCATGGATGAAAAGGGAACATTATTTGGTTAATGTGTGCAGGCGTATCTTGGTTAGATTCTTCTGTTCATGGAGCCAGTTTTGCATATTCGTTTTTAACCTCTTATGTGTGTAATTTGCTGTTAGGGATTTTAGGTGTTTATGGTCACCCTTGCATAGTAGTGTAATGCAGAGGAGTAGAATATCAAGACTAGTTGCCTATTTTAAGAGAAAGAACATTTCAAGTAATTGCGGTGGCTTGTGCCTTATTAAATCTTTTTGAATAGGTGAGAATTGTCTGTGTGCGCTGCAAAATACTTCTGAGCGGCACCCAGGAGGAAGCTGGGCAAGCTCACATGCGCACAGCTTAGAGGGAGCGCTGCTGATATATAGCCTAATCCTCAGCAGGGGTTGGTGGTGTGCCATCTGGCAGTCTTTCTGGAGGGTTTAAATTCTATACCAAACTACGTATTTTCTCACAACTATGCCTTAGGCTCCAATGAATAGCTAGTTTACCTGGGTGTGGCAGAAATGACAGCAGGGCACTGATAGTCATTAGAGAGTTTTGTGTCAGTCCTGCAGGGAAGTGTTTGTCGGTCCCGACTCATCGCCAATGTCATGTAAAGACACATTTTTGGGCCCGATTAATGGAATTTTTTGCACGGTTGAATGTGACTTTGCACTGCTGACCCTTAAAGTTGAAAAGTCTTAAAGTTTCTTACAGCATATTCCTCTGTGCATTGCAAACGGGTTACAGAAATCACAAGAATCGTGGGCAGTGGGCATTGTGCACAACACTTACACTTTCTGGGGGGGATAAATGCCATTATACCCCTCAACTTAAAATTGTGGGGGGGATTTGTCCCCTCTGCAATCCCCATGTCCTACGCCCATGTGCCTTTGAACAAACCATTTATTGTAATAAAGGGTGAAACATATTCTATGCACTAGCACAATGGGCGAGGTCAGTTCATCCGCTCTGAAATCCTGCATCTAGCCCTGTACATTATCGTTTTGAGCAAACCTCTGTCATGTACAGTGCAAACCAGATCTTGGAGGATCTGTCACACTTCACATTCCGTATCAGCACCTCACAGCACGTGTGACGCACGCAACATCCCCATTGGCTTCTCTAACGCAGATGCGACCTGCCACTATAGGCGTGGGGGTGCCACTCCTCGCTTCAGTGGCAACACACCACCTTGCCTGAGTGGCAGGCAGCACAGTCCCCCATGTGCTTTATTTGCACAGGGGCTGTGCTGCCTGCATCTCAGCAGAAGGTTGTCCCCATAACGCCTCTTTTATGCTGTTGTTGGGGAGCACTTTGGGCTGTGCAACAATCGTAAGGGCAAATAATGGCATCCAGTGGGGTGTCGGAGGACTGATTATTACTCTCATTATTACTCCAATAGTGTAGAACGCTGTCTGACAGAAGAGGACTACTCTCTTGTCAGGCAGCATGTCTGCTCCCCGGAGAGGTGGGAAGGGCCATTTAGTCCTCCCTGTGGCTACACGGGAAGGTGTGTGGATGCAAGCAAGGTACGTGCATTTGTCTTTTAATATAATGTGTATGTACGCAAGCATGTATGAATTGCATGGATGGATGGATGTTGGTATTTATTGTGTGTGAATGGCGTGTGACTGTGTGGGTAAAAGTGATTGTGTGCATTGCGCCCCACTCCTATATATTGGGGCCCTGCTCAGCAGAGCCCATATATATATAGGGGTGGGGGCTGCTTTGGGAATGGCATTCTTTTTTGTTTTACCCTTAATGTACACAGTACTGTGCATCAATGGTTAAAAGTGTAAATGAGCTCCCAATCATCCACACCAAGCAAAAAAAGGACGCAAACCAAGGTGCATGAAGAAACCATCTTTATTAATACATTGGGACGGTAGAAGGTCGACAGACATTCTCAATTACTTCCTGGTAACCAAGGGATTGTAAACTAAACAAATTATATCATGGTATTCATTAAAAAAAATTCACAAGCTGCCATTGGTTGTGAAAATAAAATCCCCAATGTTGTTATATACATTACATCTCCTAATTGGATAATCATTGGGCCTCATTATAAGTTTGCCTGTCCGGTAAGTACGGTACCGGTAAGCTTGCTGGTACCGTAGTTACCACACCGGCAAACTATGCGTTCTGCCGCGGGTGCCTGTCAGCCCAGCAGCACCGTCCGGCTGTGCGGAACGGCACCCGCAAGCAGACCTACTAAGTAGCGCTGGCACCGTTATTGACAGTGCCGGCGCCACCGGCCTCCCCATTCTCATTGAACCCTATAGGCTCAATGGGAATGGGGAGTGATTAATACTGGCAAAGGGCAATAAGCAATTTACGGGTCCGGTGGGGCCGGATTACCGCAGTAATTGCCTATTGCCAGGTGCTGGAAAAAAACAACTCTAATTACCGGCACGGCTACCGCCATAGTCGTAATGAGGCCCATTATCTTTGAGCCTGCCCAGGGTTGCTCCTACTATGCAAGACATCATGTCCCGAGCAACATCTGATCATGCTCTAATTGGTTGGTGCCACAACATGCTGGCATTGTTACAATACGGTGCCTGTTACTGCTGTGGCCTTGGGTGTTACACCTAGCCACAACAATCCAATTAACTTTTGGTGGGAAAGGAGGGATTGAAATGTTGCCCTGGCCAAAGAACTATCAAACTCACTCCCATCTCATCTTTCCACACCGGACCCCAATCTCCCAAACAGTTTGCTCAACCTTGGATAGCTCATTCCATACTCCCTTCTGATACATACTGCTGCCTGCAGGTGTTTGATATAATTGGGTCATGATGTGTATACCTTATTCATTGCAATGTGAGGCCAGTGTATGAGAGCTTTTGCCTTCAATTTAGTCAACATGTTAATGTGTACCTGAAGTGTGGTTAAGGATCATGAAGGACGCGGAATATTTTAAAGATATGTATTTATTGTAGCAACATATATATTGAAGGAGCAATGGGCGGATAAACCAGATAGTAAGTTGAGCTCCACCAACTGGCATAAGAATGTTGTTTACATTCGAGTCACCCACGCTCTTCTCTCACGAGAACATTCCCCATTTCTGAGAGGCGCTCTCGTGTAATCCTCCTCGTGCCCGCTCGTCATGTTTACAATACTATATTTACAGATACTACACATCTCCCCTCCTTAAACTCCTCTAACACTAAAAGAAAATTTAACACTATACTATTTTACAGTCTTCCTGCATGCTCTGCGTTCCCACACAAAGTCCTTCATAAAACGAGGATTGTGGATGATCCTTCCTGTGCTTGACATACGTGAAGAATCTGTTTTAGGTTTTGGCAAGGAAATTTCCAACATGCTTTTTGCATACCCCACACCCCTGCCACTCTCTTCACGATCACCAGATTTCTCACCACTACCCATCCCTCTAGGACTTTCATGGTTACGATGATTTTGCGCATTTACTCTGGGTGATTCTAACACACATACTCTCTCTAAGTTCCATACTCTTCCATCCTCAACCCTTACTGCATGCTTAAACACTTCAACCACACCAACAGGTTTTGACCACTTGCGTGGACCATTCCTCAAAACGGGCGGAGGCTTAATCCTCACCATTCCTCGAACACTGAGTAGTGATCCCTTTTTGTTACCACTTGCGGAACTATCATGGGCCTTCTTGTTTTTTAATAGCATTGCTCTGATGTTCTCACACGCATCTCCAAAATCTTTCTTTACAACAGTCATCCTTTTCATCCAAGAGGGATTCAATTTAGTGTTGGCCTTGCAACCCCTACTCATTTCAAATGGTGACAGTCCTGTCATGCAATGTGTTGTCCACGCCCATTGCACAGCATCCTTAAGCACTCTGTTGAAACGCTCAACAACTCCGTTGGTCTGTGGGTGATATATGGCACTTCTTTTATGCACAATAGAATTCACTGCACAAAAAAATTTCATCTCTTTTGAGCGAAATTGAACCCCATTATCTGTTAATATGCTCTTGGGCAAGCCTTCTCTTCCACAAATTTCAGTTAGAAATTCAACAACCATCTTGGCAGTCATGCATGGCCTAATCAGAACTTCAACCCACCTAGTCAAAAGGTCAATAATCACTAAGCAATACTGTTGCCTACATCACTGTAAATTGGTCCCAATATATCCATACTAATGTCCTCCCATATGTTACCTGGAAGATCCGTGACCACCATGGGATATTTCTCATTCACACATCCTCTATCACTGTCTTTACAAAGGATACAGTCTCTTATAACTCTCTGGATCTGTAGGTCATATCCTGGCCACCAGAATTCATCACGTCTCCTTTGTTTCGTCTTCACTATACCCTGGTGGCCTTCATGGCCCAACTTGATGATCCTCCGTTGCAGACTCGTGGGCGGTACAATTCTGTCACTCCTCATAACTCTATTATTCTCCACTTTGAGTTCATTCGCAATCTTCCATTAATCTGTTACTCCATTCTCCTCATATTAGACCTTCATTGAGGAGTTTCCACTCATTATGATTTGCCTCAAACGTATTAATGCATCGTCTAACTCTTCTGCTTCTTGTCATTCCTTCTCTGATATGGAAATGGCATCAACGTTCAGCACTACTTCGGAAATCATTTCCTCATCATCATCTATCTCAGACACATTGGTAAGTCTTGAGAGGCAGTCAGCAGCTCGATTCCTTGTGCCTGGTACATATTTCACCACACAATTATATTCTTGCAAGAGTATGACCCATCTCTTTATGCGACTTGATACATTGTCTAAACCTTTATTCATTATGACATGGACCAACGGTTTGTGGTCCGTACGGAATTCTACTTCTGCACCCCAGATAAAGCTCCGAAACTTTTCCGCAGCCCACTTGATGGCCAGTGTTTCTTTCTCAATAGCTGCATATGATTTTTCTGCTCCTTTTAACAGTCTGGATGCAAAAGCAATCAACCTCTCCTTGCCATCGATTTCCTGCGTAGCGACTGCACCGAGGCCAACATTACTGGCATCTGTTGTGATCACAGTTTTCTCGCCACTCTTGAAATTTCTCAAAGATGGTGTTTTATTTAATTCACGCTTTATCCACACAAATTCCTCTTCACACTCCATGTCCCACGCAAATGTTTTCCTTTTTAACAGTTCACGTAGGGGAATAGTGTGCGTGGCAAAGTCTTGCATGAATTTCGAGTGGTACTCAGCCATGCCAATGTAGGTACGTACTTCTTCTTTAGATTTAGGTCTTGGCATATTTTCTATAGCATCTAGCAACTGTCTCTTTGGCCGCACACCTTCAGCTGATATAGTATGTCCTAAGTACTCAATTTCACAACAGTCAATTCTGCATTTTTCTCTACTCAATGTCATGCCTGCCTTATATAATTTTTCGCACACATATCGCAGTCTTTCATCATGTGTCCCCTGATCAACAGCATGGATCAATATATCGCCCTGGAAACATATGATGCCACAGTCCCCTTGGAACAACTTGTGCATAATCTTCTGAAAGACAGAAGCGGCAGATATAAGTCCAAAAGGTGATCTTTTGTTTTGGTACAAACCCTCTGGTGTAATGAATGCCGTCATACTCCTGGATTCCTTGTCTAACTTAACTTGGTGATACGCTGAAGTTAAATCAAGGATGGAGAAATGCTTCGACAGACCAATAGTTGACACTATCTCTTGAATGTTAGGGAGTGGGTGCCTGTCTGGTATCACGCACTTATTTAACTCCCGCATGTCAACGCATATTCTCCGTTTCCCAGATTTCTTTCTTAATACTACTAGTGGGGATACCCGTTCACTAGCATCGATGCTCTCTATGACACCTTGATCTTCCAGGTTCTTTATCTCTCTTTTTACCTCATCTCTCATAGAGAGAGGAATGTTGCGCAGTTTCTGCGCCACTGGGACACACCCTGGTTTCATCATGATCTTATGTGCAAAACCTCGCAGACATCCATGTCATCCTTGAAGAATCCTTTCATTATCTCTACATTATTTTCTGCACCTTTTTCTTTCGTATGGAGGCCTTCAATATTCATTACTGTCTCATCGGCGCTGGCATCTAATTTTACTTTAAGTTTACTTTGATGGGTCCAATTTAGCAGAGGAATTCCTCCAGCTCTCATGATGTAAATCTTTCCATTCGCTCTTCTATCTTTGAATTTGAGCGTGCCCCAAAACCAGCTGATAACATCTATTTTAACTCCACCATACCTCTGGGTTTTATGTCAGGTTCATGTAAATATTCATGTTTTACCTTGTCCCACATATCTTGCGGCATAAGTGTGTATTTGGCACCAGAGTCAATCATCATGCATACATTCACTCCATCTACGCACACCATGGCCTTAGGACTCTCCTTTTCGTCTTTGTTTTCCTCATCAGATATGACAAATACACATTTGCCCTCATCACCATCACTTTGATCATCATCACCGATTCAATTCATAGCAGAATTTTGTACTTTACTACATCTGGCATAGTGACCTTTGCCCTTGCATCTGCCACATATAATCTTCAAAGCCGGGCATTCAGGATTATCCGCCCAATGGTCCGTACTGTCACATCTAAAACACCTGCCAGTGTTCCTCCTTCTTGGACTGCTCTTTTGCTTGGGTGGACTCCTTTTCCTCACATGTGTCTTGGATACATTTCTGCCTCTCCTGTCCTCATTCCACGACAGTCTGCAATCTTTCTCCAACCTGTTCTTACCGCCAGCTATATCTGTTACTTGGGCTATTGATTAATTATTCTTATTGGTATTCATTACGGCATTATTTTTAGGGATATCATGTCTAATTTCAACTGATTGTACTCTCTTTTCCAATTCTTGAACACATTTTTCAGTATGTTCAACCTCTTTGGCTATCTGCAGAACTATATCAAGAGGTGGATCGACCTCGGCCCATAGCTTCTCTCTCACTTTGCTGCTCCTGCATTCTAACATGAATTGGTCGCAAAGCCTCTCATCCAATTGCGCATTGAAATTACAAGTTCTGGCCAACTTTCTCCATTCAGTTATGTATTGTTCAACAATTTTCGCCTTCCTCCTGAATTCCTTTCCCAAATTTGTAGCGTTCAAGAATAGTGCTCACTTTCTTTTTGTAATGATTGCTCATCTTCCTTATCTAACACTCATAATTATCCAGGTTTGCACTCTCCTCGGGAGACAATTCAAGTAAGTTTTCACATTTTTTTTTGCCTGGCTGGGCCAAAACAGTGTAATAAGAGTGATTTCCCCTTTTCCACACTACATTTTGGCCACATACTACTCCCTACTCCCGAATAATGTTCAAAGGCTTTAATCCATCTCTTCCATGGAATTGTTGGTTCTCCCACCTCTGATAGGAAAAACATTGGAGTTGGAACGCCACTAAAAGACATGATGGTGATTGTTTTAATTCAACAGCTGATAGTGACTATTCACCAGCTGATAGTAACTTGTTCCTTGCAAAGCGAGAAGTTTAATTGCACTCCACACACCCTGCACAAGGATGAATACTATCCTCATGTGGTACACTATTTTAAAACATGTGTGGGATCACTGCGTATGGCTGGATTGGCTCTCTGTACTAGAGTGGCATTAACATTTGCTGCAGATTTGGTACACAGTTTCGGGTTGTACTTGCTTCAAAGGTTCAAAATCTTATGATTTGTGTGCAAAACAGTGTGACCGACAGTCTTGGGTTGCACTAGCTTTAAAGGTTCAAAGTCCTATGAATTATGTGCTAAATAGTGTTGACAGTATTCAATATTGGGATGCCTGGGGCTGAACTGCTGATTGTCCGTTCCTCAAGTTCACATTTAGAAAGATGTATTACTGATGTTAAAGTGCAGTGCACTCCTATACCGTGTATTACGGTACATGATAAGAGGCTGTGATAGGCTGGGCACCAGGTAGGGGTGGAGCTGGCTCCGGAAGACAAAATTAATGCAGGCAGCGCTGGCGCAGCGGAAACTTACTTGGGAGACAATTCCTGTAGTCGCAGATGCGTCCGCACTAATGGAGCAGCCTGGGGACTGGAGAGTGTTGCAGCCGCTACCACGGTTGTATGAACGGAGCAGCCAGGCACAAGCCCTTGATCCGACGGCAAGGCGAGGAGTGACAACCGTCAGATTCACACAAAGAGGCGGTGGAGCTCGAATCCTCGTCGCCACCTGAAGTGTAGGTAAGGATCACGAAGGACGCGGAATATATTAAAGATATGTATTTATTGTAGCAACATATATTGAAGGAGCAATGGGCGGATAAACCAGATAGTAAGTCGAGCTCCACCAACTGACATAAGAATGTTGTTTCCATTCGAGTCACCCACACTCTTCTCTCACAAGCACATTCCCTGCGTTCTGAGAGGCGCTCTCGTGGAATCCTCCGCGTGCCCGCTCGTCACGTTTACAATACTATATTTACAGATACTACAAACATGTTAATGTGTTCTTTGTGCGTGCTTTGAACTGATTTTACCATTTGAGGCACTGTGGGTACATCTTGCTGGTGTGTTATTGACAACATTACTGTTTGCACCTGGAAATTAAAACTATCTACATTTCTGTATGCTATCAACAAAACTAACTTAATTGTTGCGTTTCTAAACTGGACCCATGAGAAAGGCCTTTTTGTGCGCTTTCAGCTATCCTCCCTCTTCTCTCAACCTTTGCACTTTCAGTTGTCTGGACACCATCAAGTGAGGCTCTAGTTTTCCAGTGAGGGTGGCCCAACTCTGGAACTCTATACCAGACACGTTAAGAGCACTACCCTCGTTCCACTCTTTAAAAATGAATGTGAAACTCTGGATGCACTCGTTTGAACAGTGATGGTCCCCACATTTGAATCCTAGATGTCCTAGAGCACTGTCACATGATGATGCATAAGATATTCTATGTATATGAATGTGCATTTTCTGTAAAATTATACCATTGTATATATAATGTCAATAATTCACCTAATATGTAATGCCTCCTTTAATGTATATGTTCTTATCCTGTAACCAAAAACCTTGTAAGCGCCCAGATGCCTGAGGGCCCAGAGCACCCTATAAATAAACAATAAACTACAATACAATCATTAACCCACAAAAAACCCTATTAAGCAATTTAATCCACAATTCAGTGCTTTCTTAACCATGTGCTGTGCAAGGCCTTGCAAAGGGACAAATTACACTTCTCTTGTCATTTATAATGCTGACCCTACCTAACTGTGCATACCGCCATTTACTATATTCCCTCCCTCTGTGTTGAGAAACCAAACCATCCCTATAATGTGGCAACTAGCTCCCTACAGTGTAGAAAAACAAACTCTATCCTGCTTGTGCTGCATTCTACATGGCAGTGGTATACAAAAAAAAGAAAACCTTATTCTAGTTTTCTTATTCTATATGTTTGCTCTCATTTGGGAACAGGTGGTGCATGGCCTTGCGCGTCACCGGTCTTATCTCCACCATCACACAAAAATGGTAAATTAAGTGTTATTAAGTGGCTAGGTAGGCCAGTGTATCCACAAAGTAACACATAGTAACATTGAATGTAGGCCAGCCACATAATCACTTTTGCCTTTGCTTTACCCTTGATGCCCATTTATTATGCATCAAGGGTAAAGCAAACATGAAAAGTGTTGTCACTGGTCTACATTCAATAGGCAAGTTTAGTCAGGTAATATTAACACTTATGATGATTGCCGTACCCCTGATGCATGATACCAGTGCATCAAGGGTAAAGCAAACATAACACATCTGTTAATTTGACCCTTGGTGCACTGTTACTGTGCATCAATGGTCAAAGAAAACATGGTAAGTGTTAATATACACTGGCCTATCTTGGAATATCCAGTATGGATATATTTGCTTTTTGTGGAATGTTTTTTTTACTGGCTGGGAGTCCTTCTATGGTAATACTGGCAATTATTAGTGCAGCATGCATGAACATGTATAGGCACAGACAGCCTGAACATGTTTTACACACTAGTGTATGTTGTGGGGAAAAGCATAGTGAAAATGCATTAAAAAATGGTCACGTGCACACTGGGTAATTTGCATCTATTGGGTTTTTTCATGTGCTACCATACAAAATTGATTGCAAATGGTGTGGCTTTTTATTAAAATTTTCGCAGAAAGTGCTGTAAAATGCACCATTTTAACTTGTTTTTTTTAAATGTTGCTCATGGGGACCCCCTACATTCCCAAACCACTCTTGTTTGGTTTGGCTCACTCACTGCGCTCTGTCATGTTTACTCTTCTTCGAACACAAGTATGAAAGTACTGAATACTTTATTAGTAACATATTTTCTAAAAAAGGAACACTTATCTGTTTCTCGAAACATTTCGTTTTTTTACTGCTCTGTTTGACCCGCAATAGTGCAGGAAACAAAAGTCAGCAACAGGATGAGAGGTAAGTGGCATGAGTTCTTGGGGTGCCCCAAGATGTCATCAATTACATTTGTGATGTCATCTTTGATGTCCTGGGTGTTAGTGTTAGCAGTGCACGGTGGCGCGAGTTATGGTTGCTTATCTTACCATAACTGCCGAATTTCAGGGGGTTTTCGTTTTTCTTTGAACCATAACGTCCCTTTAACAAAGTTTTTTTACTGAATTTGATAGGTTTTTAGTAGCGCAACTTAACCATAACGTCACGTTAACAAAGTTTTTTTACTGAATTTCATAGGTTTTTAGTAGCGCAACTTAACCATAATGTCGCTTTAACAAAGTTTTTTTACTGAATTTCATAGGTTTTTCGTAGCGCAACTGAACCATAACGTCCCTTTAACAAAGTTCTTTTACTGAATTTCATAGTTTTTTAGTAGCACAACATAACAATAATAACTTTTACTTAATGTACATGTAATATGGAACATACTGAACTCTTTCTACGGAATTTGACTGTCTGCGGACATGTTTGAACAACAGTACCACCACCTAAAAACTCTGGGGGGGTATGTGTAATTGTTATATCATAACATAGGAACATTTAACAAATTCACAAAGCAGCACACATACAAAGTATATGTAGTAATACTTAAGAAATGTAACCCATATATGTAACACACTAACCATTCATTTAAATACAATATGTTCTAAAATGGAATATACCAAAAGAGGATAAAGTGGCTTCCAACATAATTACCTCACAGACACTCCACAACTAAGAGCAAGACCCGACATACAGACTACTTATCACATACTTTCCTGAAATAGTAAGTGCACTTCATTTTACTCATATATATATAAACTTTCTGTATTAGATTAAAACAAATATTACTTTTTTGTTTTCTCACAGAAATGTGTAGTACTCTGGAGTGGATAGAGGAGCATTTCCCACAAGATGAAATGTCAGAAGATAGTGCACCTAATGTTACACACTTTACTATAAAAACCAATTAATAAATATTATTTTGTATACATTTAACATATACATTTTTTTTTACAGACCATACAAAAATTGCCACTACCACAGAAAAAGAAGCGTTGGATAACACTCTGGAACACATTAACCAAAAAATGGACAAACGTATGGCAAATTTTAATGATTTAAAGAACTTTGTGGACGATCACCTAAAACTACCAACAACATACCATTGTCCGACCTGTACTTGTCCCCACTCACCATATCCCACTCATTTAACCCCAAACCCTCTCCATGGACCAAAACGTTTTGATGACATTTCCATCCCTTCTTCACCTGATCCCAATTATGTTGAAATCCCTAATTCTCCTGTTTTTGTTTCCGTTTCTGCCCCACCTTCTCAGTCATAAATTGTTTATATAGGTCAAATAAAGTTACTTTTTTATATTGTGTTGTAATTACTTTCAGTTCTTTGTGTTAAAACCAATTTAGGTGTGCACGGACAGCGCGGTTGTTCGGAAATGTTCGTAAATAAATGAAAATGTAAGTGTCCTGAGGACACTATATCTGTCCGTAATGTTCTCATGCAAGTTGAAACTGTTCTAAGAACACTCGTACTGTCCTGAAATGTTCGTAAATAAACGAAAATGGAGGTGTCCTTAAGAACACTATGCCTGTTCGTAGTGTTCGCTAGCAAGTTGAAACTGATCTAAGAACACTCCTGGGTCCTGAATTGTTCGTAAATAAATGAAAATGGAGGTGTGCTGGGGCGCTATGTCTGTCCGTATTGTTCGCAAGTAAGTTAAACTGTGCTAAGAACAAACGGCTGTCCGTAACTGTTTGTTTTACGTGTGACGCACTTTTAATTAGTTCAGGACCCGAACACTGTCCGTAGAACATCAACATGCATGCGCAAAACAATGTCCGTACATTGGGTGTCCTGCCGACGGCCACTTCCTTAGCGAACATGCTCACGAAGCAATCATGTGACCGCGCCCACGCTGATCGTGTGTTCTGAATGCGGACACTGTTTGTATCCCCAAACAGTTTAAAAGTACATTTCCAAGTAATCCACAATATTTCTCATTAGAAACTCACCATACCACAAATCCCACATACTAATCCTAAGTTTCCACATACTTTTTGTGACGTTTTGAAAATTATTTGGTGTTCGATCTGTCTTGCGGACGGCGCGCATGTCTGCGAACCGCGTACCGCGTACAAGCACCCCTATAAAAGACCACGCCCTAGTGCTCATTCTCATTGTGTTTCTGGCTATTCCACAGAGCACACCGCATTTTGCTGCATACTTTGCAGATTTTGAGATTTCCATCTCCAAGACGATGACATCCATGGCTCCACTATTGACACCTGGTGCTACATCTGCCTCAGCACCACCCCCAGCCCCTCCACCACCACCATCTACCCAAGGGCCTGCAGAGGGGAACAGGAGTGAGGATACAGAGGAGAAAGAAGAGGATGACGAGAATGAGGTAGAGGAAATCCCTACTACCCGCCCTCGGTGTGATTCTTGGGTGTGGCGGTTGTTTACCGTTCATGGGAATGTTCCTAAGGCTCGTGCTAACCGTGTCACCTGCAATGAGTGCAAAATGGTACTCAGTCGCGGGAGGCATGTTGCGTACAGCTTTGGGACCACGACCATGAAGCGACACCTGAACTCATTCCACACTGGGGCCATTCGCCAGGTTGTACCTTGCGAAGAGCGTAGTAGGTTGATTGCCTCTACTTCATCCTCCGTTTCTGATCCTGTCACCACAAGGAACACCTCTGTGGGACAGCGTCTTCCTCAAGCTGCCTCACAGGCCATACAGAATTCTGATGACCCTTACCTTTCTAGGGTCACAGTTGTATGTATGTACTGTGACAAAGTACTCTGCAGCGGGGAGCGACTTTGGAGTCCTTTTGAGACTATCGTCTCAGAGGACGAGAAGACCTGCTCACTACACAAATAAAACCCACTCTACATCTTCCTCTCTTAGCTCGCCCTTTCTTATCCCTGTGGTTGGTGTCCTCCCTTTACCCTCCTTTCCCCTCCTCTCCTAGTGTGTCGTGTATAAAAAACCAAAAAAATACTAAATAACAAAAATCAAAAAGAAAATAAGGCTCTGTTCAGAGCCGCCTTTCACAGTTAAAAAATAGAAGTGAAGATAAATAAAGCAGGGCCCTTTGTATATCTTAAAAGTCCGCTGACAGTTCGCGAACATAAAAAAAATTGGGGTGATACCCAATTGTAACCATTGCATTTTTCTCTGGGAGAAAGTGGTGGCTCTGAAAAGAGCCTTTGGGAGGTGTTTGTATGTCAAAAATTATAAATACTTAACACCTACTTCAAAATGGATGCTGTATTTCTAAAAAAGGTTGCAATGCATTATGTACATTTCTCTGAAAAATCTGATTGCCAGCATAAGTAAGATGGACTCCATCTCTGCGAAAAATATATGTACTACGAAACATAATATTTTCATTGTGAAAAGAGGACATGCCAAAATTTCTTAGGAAGGCACAAACAGCATTATTGACATTACGCCTTGCTTTCTCCATTTGTGGACCACATGAGAAAGAACAAAGCCACATTTGTCTCTACGCAATCCGTGAAAAAATTACTTTGGAGTTTGGAAACATGTCCATGATCTTCTGAAGTCCTTCTTTCATTGCAAATTGCAAAGAAATTCCAGACACATGTCCTAAACTGTTCTCTCCACAATGAATTACAATTATGTCTGGATGTTCCTCTATCTTCAAAGTTGCACAGAGAGGTAGCAAGTCCAACCACTTCTTTCCATGCACTCCATGCCAGTGCACTTCCACATGTGGGAATCCAAGATCTATAGATACTCCACAGCTTTCTGCATGCACCTTCAACCAATGTATCTACGAGTCTCCCAAAATCCACACAATCTGTTTTTTGAAACATTCAGTCATAGCTATCTGTTCTTCTCTCAGCAAAAAGAATATCTGAGAAAACCTCTCCTAGCACAACACACTCACTAAACTTTACTGACCAATCCCTTGATACATTCAATCTCATTTGCATGCCTCCCCACCCCAAATTCCCCGGATATAATACGCGGTGTCCTAGAACTACCGCCATGTCCGCTAACATATCGTAACATGGACAGCCCTTCTACCATTTCCACTTCACTTCGGAGTTGCACACATATTAAAATCAGGATCACACATTCAAAATATGACAGCTACACAATTATTACAAAAAGTTCAACAAAAAGATGAGGTTTTACAAGCAAATCTTACAAATCTATTAGCAAATATGCGTGGTACTAAAGCGTACTGGTTTTGACGTCATGGAGATGTACATTGTATGATCAGAAACCTTGGCCCACCCACTTGGTTTGTTACATTAAGTTGTGCAGAATATGCATGGGAAGATTTACATGCTTTCCTACGCATATCAAACAAAAACAAAACAAACATAGATATACTAACACCTGGAGAACTTTGTTCTCAGGATCCTGTTAATGTTTCCAAGATATTTTCACCATCGCTTCATTGCTATGCTACATTTTATTTGTAATAAAACTGTTCCTCCCCTTGGAGTAGTGCAACACTTCTTTGGGAGAAAAGAATACCAAGCAAGAGGAGCACCACATGTCCACATGCTTTTATGGATTAAAGATGCTCCTAAATGTGGTCAAGACAGTGATGCCACTGTTTTGCAGTTTATTGAAAAATATGTCACTTGTGAAATTCCATCAGAATCCACAAATAGTGATCTTCATGCAAAAATTTGACAATTCCAAAAGACACAAATGTGGAAAATATTGTTGTCGCAAATACAAAAACAAAGGGAAATACTAAACCAAATGCCGATTTGGTTTCCCTAGACCAGTTACAAATACAGGCCAAGTGAACAACCTCATGTCTTCAGTTAGACATAGTGTTAAAGGTAAGTCACCTAAAAAACATATTGCATAAAAAGAAAAGAAGAAGAAAAATATCATTGCCCACTTATGGAATGCACACATAGATGTGCAGTACATTGCAGATATTTCTACTGCAGTTGCACGATATGTCACAGCATACTTAACCAAATCAGAAATGACAGAGCTCCAAGACCTCTGGAATGACCTGTCATCAGATAAAACAGTGTCTCAGAAATTATACAGCTTGGGCATAAAAATGCTGTCCCATAGAGAATGTGGATCCTATGAAGCATCTGATCGATTAACTGGTACTGCATTGTATGGTAAATCTGCAAATATAGTATGGCTAAGTCTTGGTCCAGCTAAATCTAGAAAAAGAGTTCTAAAATCATACGAAGATATAGAAACAGTAGCCAATCATGATTGCAACAGCCAAGACATTTTAAAAAACAATTTATTGGACACATACTACCCAAAAAGGAGTACCACTTTGGAAACCATGTGTCTATACCACATAGCCCAAAACTACACATACAAAAATAATATAAAACCTGATGAACAAAACCGTAAATACAAAGTGACAAACTGTGAAGACAGCTTAGTAAAACTCACCAAACCAAATTTAATTAATCATGTCAAATTGTCATTAAAGACTCCTCAACATGAAGAAGTATATTACATGTCCCTGCTACAACTCTTTAAACCATGGAGAAAAGAAGAAGAAATACTAGATAACTATGACTCATATGAAGACGCTTTCAAAGCCAATGAAAGCAGTATAACTGATGTAAAATTTGCACAGTACAAAACAATGTTGCACAATGAACAGCAACACGAAGAAGAACTCCAGGCCCAACTAGATAAGGACACTCCTGGCAGTAGCCAACCTTCTGTCACAGGAAGCCAAGAACCACTGGGACACCCGCTAATAACAAATGAGGTAGAATTAGCTATGATAGAAGTAGAAAACACCATGTGTCAGTATGAAGATAAAGAAGACTTAACTATACTACAATCAAAGCTAAATAATGAGCAACATAGCATTTTTCAAGAAGTAACAAAGGAAATTGCACATGGTGTACAACATGAAAACAAAGATTGCACCTGTCAAAATTACAAACCTATACTATTGTATGTCAGTGGTGAAGCTGGTTCTGGCAAAACATTCCTTATCAAAATCATCAGGAAGTTACTTCAACAATTGACAAACAACAAACTGTCAGCTGTTGTCACTGCCCCCAAAGGTTTAGCTGCCTACAACATAGGTGGTGTCACTTTACACCGATTACTACTCCTGCCAGTAGAACAACAAAACAAATTAGATTATTACAAACTTTCTGCAGAAGTTGCAATGGAACTACGCAGAGTATTGAAACCAATGAAAATGCTACTAATAGATGAAGTGAGCATGGTGTCCAACCCAATATTGGCTTTGATTCACCTCAGATTACAAGAAGTACTCAAAACAAACTATGACAAGCTCTTTGCAGGAAAACACATTATTGTTTTCGGAGATCTTCTTTAATTGACACCAGTAAAAGGTGAGCCTATTTTTAAAACATTAGGACACAAACTCTGCCTTAAAACTGTTGGCAGCATAGGAAATGTCAACCTTTGGCAACATTTCCAATACAGAGAATTAACAGAAAACATGCGCCAATCTGCAGATCTCACTTATGCCAACATCTTAAAAAGTATCAGAGTTGGTACACTTTCTAAAGAAGCAGAAGCAATATTGAAAACCCGGCACATTCATGCACTTTATGGTGATAATGCATGTGCTACAGATGTTATGGAACAATTAGCCCACAAAAATGTCAATTGTATGGCCTTAATTGCAACTCTTGAAAGCTGTTTCAAATTCAATGAAATAATGTTAAGTAAAGAAATGCAACCAATAATGGAAATTAGCGCCACAGACAAACTAGATGTACATGGAATGACACTACCCATGTCTGACCAAGCCACAACAAGACTAAATAGTTTAGAAAAATCAATCTCAAACACAGCAGGCTTGGAAAAGATATTAAAATTATCCTTAAATTGCAGAGTAATGCTGAAACGTAACCTTGACGTGGACCAAGGACTAGTTAATGAAGCACTGGGTACAGTTGTTGGCTTTCAAACATACCCACGTGACAACAAAATTCAGTTTGTCAATATTCTCTTTGACAAACTTTCAGAAGTAAAAAGAATAGGATGCTCAACAGCGCGATTCCTTCTCTTCAAAGACATGTATGTACGCAGAGAACAATTTTCTTTAACTCTTGCATATGCAGTCACCATTCATAAATCACAAGGTCTTACCCTAGACAAAGCAATGATAGACATTGGTAACACAGTCTTTAAAGAAGGCATTAGCTACGTAGCACTATCACGCTTGAGTACTCTTGAAGGTCTATTTCTAATCAACTTTGATGCAAGTAAAATAAACACTGATATTCCTTGCATTTTCGAATACAATAGACTTCGTTCACTATACACTCCCCATCTAAACACATATTCTGTTCCACAAAAAGTAAAACATTGTAAAAGAAAAATAAATCAAACAGAAAAGCAACAGGATGTCACTGCAAATACTCCAAAGAGAGTAAAAGAAAGTAATACTTCATCAAGTGCCACAAGCAAAAAATAATCAATTAGGGAAAGTAAACCAGGAACTTCTTCAAAGAAGGAAGACAAACTCCAAAAAAAGCAGTCAGATACAGAACTACCTGGTCCATTTAAATGCTCAAATATAGTTGGTGTAAGTTGCTAAGCAAATGTAGCAATGAATATTCTATTTCAATTACCCCCAATTGTTGAGAACATTTACTTACACAGTACAGACCCATTGTGTTTGCAAATGTTAGTACTTCACAGAAACGCTGCAAACAATCCTGACAACACGTATAGTGTTTATGGAATAAGACAACAATTGGACTACTGTGCTGGAATGGTGAAATTCACTATAAACTCACAGGAAGATCCACAAGAATTTCTAATGTACTTCCTATTAGTACTGGAAAACATAAACATACCTATAAATGAAATCTTCCAGATTTCATACATGTGGAAACATACATGCACTCTCTGCAACAATGTAACACAAGAACAAATCCCCATTGAACGCTTTGTGTATATATCAATACCTAATTGTGAATCCGTTCCATTTCAGCAACTTGTACAAAATGCAAACCATGGTAGATTATGTTCGACCTGCAATGCAGATACTCGCTCCACGTTAGTAATACAAATGCATAGTAAATACGTAATACAAATGCTTGTACGTTACAATGCAGATGGTACCAAAAACAACTGCAAGCTGACTGGATTCACACATGGTCAAATATCACTTGGTAGGAAAATCTTCACAACAATAGGTATAATCTACCACGCAGGAGCCACAACCAATTCGGGGCACTACACTGCATATATAAAAAAGAAATGTGGATGGTTTGAATGTAATGATAGTACCATTACTCTAAAGCAGAGATTACCAGCAAATCTTACAAACACTTATTTAATGTTCTTAAAACCAAAATTTGATAACTAAACTGTACATAAACCTAAGTACACTTGTAGTAAAAAAATATAAACTGTCACAATATTCCAAAAGCTATCTAACTGCCCAAAGATGCTACAACAACTAATCAGATAAATTAATACCACTCAAATAGAGAAAAAAACAGACAGTTAGAATACGCCAATTGGTATCTAACTGTCCCAAAATTTAGAAATATCCAAACAGATAAATCAATACCACAAAATTATATAAAAAAATAAACAGTTAGAATACGCCTACTGGTATCTAACTGCTCCAAAATTTTACAATATCCAAACAAATACCTAATATCTTACTGCTCCCAAAAACTGGAACAATCCAATGTATAAAGCATTAGCCAGAAACAACAAGTAAACACTGAAAATAAAGAAACAAATAAACTGTAGCATAACACAAAAAGGGTTTTTTTCTCCCACAGACCCAATGATTTTAGCAACAAACACAGAAACTGAACAAATTGCACAGTACTCTGGTTTGTCATCTACTAAATATGAGGGTAAAAAAAAAGAAGAAAATGTTGATTGTACAATGTAATAAGTCCTTATAAAATACTAATACTATCATGCTATTTTCTTTTATCACAGAAATGAACAAGAAAAACATGGACTCCCGTTACTAAACCAAATAGTAAGTATAACATGATAAATACAACCATCGCAGCACATCATATCCATACTGCCTTATAACAATGTTACTTATAAATTTGTTTTTGACCCAAAGTTATAAGCCACTATGAGTGTGACATGCTGCGGTGCTTGTGGCCAGAGCATAGACTCTTGGGTGCATGGCATATGAGTGTGATATGCTGCGGTGGTTGTGGCCAGGGCATAGAGTCTTGGGTGCATGGCCAAATGACCATGCACCCAACATTCTATACCCTGGCCACAACCACTGCAGCATATCACACCCATAGATTCAAGCATTGCAACCATTTTAATATCCGCGGACACAAGGAAGTTCGTAGAACACAGTTAACTTGCCAGAGGACGATACGGACAGCGTCCTCAGGACACCCCCATTTTCTTTATGTACGAACATTTCAGGACACTGCGAGTGTTCTTAGAACACTTTCAGCTTGACAACGAACAATACAGACAACGACTTCAGGACACCCCCTGCGAACATTCCAGGATCCCACAAGTCTTCTTAGAACACTTTCAACTTGACACACAATCCATTTTGCTTATTTACGAACATTTCAGAACAGCCGTGTTGTCCGCAGACAAATCGAACACAACAAAAGCGTCTAGCACATAAAAAAATACAACATTGCACCTATCTCATACTTCCCCACCTTCCCCAAACACTCTTACACACCAACACACTCCACTAAATACAATTTTTAAACCAAGTTACACCTCGCTGTCCGTGGTCGTCCGCGAATGCAAGATGTCGGGCGCCACCAAAAATCTGACGCGCTCCATGCCCCACGCCGTCCAATCAGCAAACATGTTGGATGTCCACAGACATCGCGCAAGCCACTCGGCCAATCAGGGCACTGTCCATGGAGCAAACCGGGAAGTCCGTCCGCGAAGCGAACAGAGATATCACTAATTTTTTTGCCTTACATTTTGGTCATTTTAAAAAAAACTACTGGACGGATTTACACCAAATTTGCAAAAGCACGCTTTCGGGACCAAGCCCCCGCTGCTGCCGCAGATTTGGTGTAAATCCAGCCAGCGGTTTGGGCTGTAGGCGTGTGCAAAGTTTTTTCCCATTATGTCCATGGGAAAAAACAAAAGTTTTGCGACCCCCCTATAACTTTGCCCCCCCCCTGGACCAAACCTCTCCAAACTTTGCAAAAAAATTCAGAGTGGGTATATATATGTGTAGGAAAGTCCATTTGAGCCAAGTCACACATTCCACAACGCCACCTAGTAGCCAGCGCTGGAAGTTCACCTCCAGTTCTAAGCCACAACAGCAAGGCATTGTGGGTATGCAAATTCACTCAAATGCAAACCTTTCTCTCCAGTAAATTATCTTTGTCTAAGAGGGCAGTGCTACTCTATACATAGTGTCACAGTATATTAGACGGTCACTCTCAACTCAGGGATTACCTCTCCTCCCCAAGAAAGGTAGCACGCACCCAAATTAAATATACATATTCAAATTTAGTGAGGCCTCCAACCCATCTCACACCACCCCGACAAATACCCGCTGTACCACCAATGAGCTAGGAACCAGGTCGGTGTATAGTAAGAATATATATTTATTTAAGGTTTCACATTGAAGAATAACACTCAGAAAAGCATCAACCACCAACGTTGTGGCACTACACGATATCACCAATTCATATTTCTTGCACCAATTGATTAACATAGGTTTAAAGGACTTTCAGTTGCTATAAGACACAGGTGAAAATTTTAAGTTGGCAGACACAGTTTACATCAGATTTCTTGCAAATTAACTAATAGGACAAATGCAAAACACACAGTGATTGCTTAGTTTGGCACAATACTCTTTTCACCCAGCAACTCGCATCCTCCAGGCATCTAGATATGACCCCTCTGATCTGAAGGCAAGATACAGGGAGTGGGAACACAATGGAACATCATTTTGGGTTTTTATTTGAAAGACAAAGTCAAGAAAAGAAATAAATTGGAAAATTGTTCTGGGATTTGCATTTGTATGAAATGCAGTGTTTTGGAATTCTGATTTGGGATGCAAGGGAATACATGGGGAGTTTCGTTTTGCACACCCCTACAATGAAAATGCAAGGCTTTGGGATTCTGGTTTGGACTGAAATGGAAAATTGATTTTGCACAATTTGTTTTCAAGGTGTTAGGATTTTCTTTTTTGGGGTCACTAGCATGTTCAATTGAACAGCAGGATTATCCAATTACATCACAGACTAGAGTTGTTTACAGTGCACTGGGATAATCATTGGTCAATTTTGAATTTTGACAAAAATATCAACCCGTGATAAATGACCCTATGGGGATTGATTACATTATATTTTTAGTTAATTGTGCTAAGGGGATACATACTTTAACTCCCCCCCCCACTCTCACTAATGGAGAACACCCACCATTGCAAAGGTAAGGGTTAAATAGACAGATTCCAACACGATTCAATGTAACTGGATAGAGTGTTCTTCTATAGATAATTAATTGAGTTAACTTTTCAGCTCAATATGGACAGGGTTTACCCAGTTTTGCCCCCCTATCACTCTCTAAGGGCAGGTAGATTCCCAGACAATTGATAGCTTTGGGATATAGATACTTACATGGGAGATCTCTGTTCTTAGCCCAGGAGGCCCGCCAGATCCAAGGACCCTCTTTCAGGCAGTCAGCTCACACCTCAAGCCTCTATCCACCAGCAAAGTCTCTCCAGCCACAGGCCTCACAGATTTCCAAGTAAAGTCCTTGGGTTATTTTTCTCCCTCCTTCTAGGTAGGCCTTGGTTTAGCTTTGTTCCCCTGGCAAGGTGGTGCCCCCAATGGATTAGTCAGCTCTCTTGGTCTCTCTTTCCCTGTCTTCTTGCCAGTCCCCTCTTAGATTGGAACTTGCCAAGATATAGTGCTGATTACACTCCATTATTATCAGAATTCCCACGCTACGTATTGGCCAGCGCTCTCCCTCTCACTCCTACCCAAACAGCCACTGCCTGCTAATAGGACAAGGAGTTAGGGGGTGTGAATGATGGAGGCTGAAGGAGGAGAACAATTCATCATCCCAAAATGACAAGTGAGTTTAACTTCTTCAGTGTCCTTAAAATCTAACAGCAATGCAGCTATCCTAATTCTTCAGATATTTGCTGGCAAATATATATTTTTGAGTTTTATATCACTTCCTGGGAGGAGCTACCATTTTTATCGATTTATTCCTGAGCCAAAATAGTCACAAATCTGTCCCTTCCTGATTCAAACCTTACTTCAAGAACCTATCATCCCACGAACTTTCTATTCTTGTGGAATTATGGGAAGGCTGGAATCCTAATTGTCTTCATAACTGAAGTTGTATCCATCACACAAAAAGCGTTTTTACATGGTACTGACTGATTTTTTATCCACTTGAATATGAGACCAGTATGAGCTCATTGGGATGCACAATGCACTTTTTATTCAAGAAAATGTATTCAATGTTAATCAATGGCAAGGCATCCCAAGTGTCCCTCAGTTTCAGATAGCCCCAACCTATTTTAAGATAAATGCCCCTTTGTGTTACCTGGCATGAACATTTACTTATCAGCAATCTGTTTCATTCACAATATTTGATCCATTAGTGACTCTGAAGCCATTTCTTGAGGTTGAGTTAGCCCTGAAAAGCTCATTGCTGTAGGCCAATAATGCACAGTTAATGGGGGGACCTGACCTTAAAGGTCAGTTCTGCTGTCTGTGTTATCTCACTATTCTGTCGATTTTACTGGAGTTGACTAGGCCCAATTGTTTCCATTTCACTAGGCCTTATGTCGAAAATCACTGTTTCATACTGGCTTTTATAGTTTAATGGAACTCCACATTAGCCAGCTTTACTCTCACAATAGGGGCTTAGCCATCTCTGTCACTCTGGGGCAGTCTTCAACAATAGCTTAATCGACCCAAGACCGACATTTGCAAGGCTGCCAGGACAACTGCATACCTGGTTTCACCCTTATTAGGGATCATCAATGCACTATATATTTTTTATAAACAGTCCACATGCAATTAACAAACTACAATCATGAACAACCCCCCACACCCCACTCATGGAGAGAACATAGAAAATGCAGAACTCAGGTTGAAAATCTCGATGGGCACTAAAGACATTGTTCTCAGGTGGGCAATTCAGCAAGTCCGTGTTCAGGAAAATAGCTTGTGAGAAAAAGACAGAGAATGGACTTAAAAGTCACTATGGATGCAAAAGTGGACCAGGGGGGCAGGCCCTCTTAACAGTACTTTATATCTTTCTTTCAGGGTTTAACAGCATTGAACCAGGCTTTTTGGTGTCAAGTGGAGCACTGTGCTTTGGCTTCAGCAGTGGCATATGGATTGAAGGCGCTGCTAATGGCAGGCACTGTCGGATTGGAAGCACTGGAAGACTCAGTGACATCTGAGACAGGGAATTAGATATTGGCCTTTGACAGTGAACAGATTTGGCTGGATCAACATGGCATCGGGGCACTGTAGAAGTGTCTGTTGGGATTGTGAAGAAACTGTTTATCAGGCAATGGTGTCAATTTGGCAATGTAAGGAGACTTGGCGGGACTCAAGTGAACTCAGAAATGCAGAGGGGTTTGAGCGACTCCAGTGGTTCCGTTTGCAGCAGCTGCAACAGTATTGACGGTGCCCACGCTGGCTTTGATGTGGTTCAGGGATGCAGGGAGAGCCAGTGGTCATTTCCTTGGTTATATGGTTGCTGTGCATCCCAATTTAGGGGCCCCTAGACAAGCTGAGTCCTTTTGTTATACTCTAATCCAGGGAGTTTGGCTGGCAGCTGCAGGGTTCCTTCATCTCCAGTGACAGGGTCTTGATTCTAGTGCAGCCACTAGTTGAGGCCTAGGTCCAACAGCAGTTCATCCCCAATGGGATCTGGGGATGTTACGGAGCAGAGCTTGCCTCTACCTTGGTTGTCTCCTGTCTTCACCTCTGTGGTAGAGGGCTCTGAAATGGACTACTCTCCCAACATGGATCCAAAGGTGTATTCTTCTTACTGTCTTCATGGTCCAAAGGTGAATCAAAGTTGGAGTTGGCGAACCCTTCCTTATAAAAACAAATGGTCACTTTGTAATCGGCACAAGCTAGTCTGATGCAAGGGGTCTAATCCCTGTTACTGTAACAGGTGAACCATGACTTATTACATCATACACAGAGTACCCAGGCCTGCAGGAATTTGAGGAAGCAGGAAGGAAAACAGCCCCAAATGTAAAGCAAGATATTGGAGCCCCTTCTCAGGTCAACCTATCTTTCTCTTATTACTCTAACTCTGCCCCTTTCCCACGCCTGCTGACTTCAAAGGCCTTCTCTAGTGCGTCACCTTGGTGTGAGGCTGGCCTTTGTTATGGTGCTGGCCCCTTTGAAGCAAGATTCCCTGGATATCTCCTGGTGAGAAATCTTGTGACTGAGGAGAGGTGTTGCCCATCCTCCTGTAGAATCCAAGGAAAGCAGCATCATATGAAGTCAAGACAGTCAGGTTGTAATGAATACACATTTCCCTCACATTGCTGATTTGGGCTTAAAGAGCTGACACTTGTATGATCTCAAATTTTGTGGCTTAAATACAGGCATGTCATTTGGGAGTCACCGGGGGTCGAAGCCGTGACCCCTGGGGTCTCCCTTTCTACTCCTGCAGTATTCCTTGCTATCCCTGTTTTAAAGAAAAACAAATTATTTTTAAAGATAAGCTTCTGGGGCACTGGAGTAGCAGAGGACCCTGCAGGCCCTGCGGTGAACAGAGCCCCACCATTCCAGGTCTGGGGGGGCCCCATCCCAGTCCTCCCCATAAGATTGAAGGCTAGGCCAAGGATTACAGCTTGAAAAGGAAGCACTCAGTAGGGGTTGGAGCTGACTGTGACATGTGGCACAGAAGAGGAAGAGGATTGGCCATTTATACACCTAGAGGATTTGGGACATGAATCAAGAAGCTTAACAAGGGAAATAAAATCTACGCCACAGCCATTCCAATGAAGAGATTGAAACATGAAATCCCAGTTGACCCAATCAATGGCTTTCTCAGCATCAAGAGCAATGGCCGCATAGCCCTGTTTATCTTTTTTTTCCTTTGAAACAATATGGAGAACGTCTAGCAGCAGTCTCACATTTGCAGAAATGTTCCTGCCCTTAATGTAGCCGTCTTGATCTGGTTTAATCAATGCAGTTAGAGAGGATTCAATTCTGTTAGCAAGAACCTTAGCAAAGATTTTGCTTTCAGCGTTGATGAGGGATATTGGTCTGTAATTGCTGGGGAGAGCAGGGTCTTTGTCAGCTTTGGGGAATATGATGAGGAGAGCCTGAGAGAAGGAGCCAGACGTCTGGGAAGCAAAGTAGGAGTATAACGATTTGAGGCTAGGAGTAAGGAAACAGGCAAAATTATTAAACAACTCAATAGAGAAACCATCAGGACTGAGGGCCTTCCCTTTACCCAACCTCTTGATGGCACGATTGATCTCATGAAGTGTAATATCACCATCCAAATGAGTAAAATTAGTCTGGGGGAAATGAAAGTCTGCTGATATTACTGAGAAAGGAGTTGATACTAGCAGAAGAAGCTGTGGTCTCAGAGGCGTATAAGTCAGAATATTTATTTATTTAATGTAACAAATAGCCTTTTTGGCTTTGTATATACAACAATACGCACACAATAGATACACATAATTGACATACACATTTCATCATGGTAACATCATCACTAAAAGGTTAAACATCTTGGTTGTACAAAAACGACTCACACAGTTTAAGATATCAACTACACAAAGATAAAATGACCCCATAAAATAAATAAGATTGCAGTCATCACCATCCATAAACTTTTGCCATAACATCAATGCCTATGGCACTCAACCTGATTATTATAGGATTTAAAAAATGTTTTGCGTAGTACAAGAAGACTTTCACACTGCATCATAAGGTGATAAAGTGACTCAGTGACTTCACAACCACACAGTCGGCATTGCCTCATGTCACTACAAAGGCCTAGGCGTCCACCTTTAGTTTCTAGGGCCTCTGAGTTGTTAAATTTCATTAATAGATAAGAACGAAAAATCAGAGGACTGGGGTAGGCCTTAACATATTTGGGTACATTCACATGATTGACAATAATGGCCATTGTGTATTCGATATGCTACCAGCAGTATGTGGATTCTTTACTGTACACTGCTAATTTCTTTCTGGAGCTAACAATTGACATGGGCGAAAGGTGAAATGGTTGGGGGTTGCACATATCCAATCAACCATTTTTCATGCATATTTTGAATGATGCCGAGCATACCCATTGATGAGCACCTCTCAATTTCTGAAAAGCGTTCATGTGTGCTACAACAATGGTACCGTTCATTAACTTAATCAGATTCTCATTACCCATGACAGATCTACTAATGTACTCTGCTTTTATGCATTTCATGTTGAATTCCAAGTACAGATATTCGACTGATATGGTCGTGGGCAGACGCATACATTTTCGGAGAATCATAGCCTCAAGTTTTACCAGTCGAGATATATATGTGTGCCCCCATATCTCAATTGCTTATAAGAGCATAGCTTGAATTTTTGCTGTGTACAGCAACAGAATGGCTTGAGCAGAATAGACAACATTCCTGCCTATAAAGGCACTAATCGCATTGGCTGATATGAAGCATCGTGATTTTACTGATAACCACTGCCTTTCCCAGGTTAACATATTATCAAATATAATCCCCAGGTACGTATAACTGGGTACCTGTTCTAAATACGCACCATTCATGGACCAAACATATTTTTTACTACTGGTCTATACCGGAAAAACATTATTTTGCTTTTATCAATGTTTATTTTTAGCCCACTGTCATTTGAGTAGACAGTCAATGCGTCAAGCCACCTCTGCAGGCCAGCTGAAGCATAATCAAGCAATAGCAGGTCATCCGCGTATGCTAGCCATCCCACGGACAACAAGCCTACCTTTACTGGATATGTAATAAGATCTTCGAAAGCATGTACCATATCTGCTAAGTATAAATTGAACAGGGTTGCTGCCACAATACAACCCTGTTTTACTCCACAACCTGTGGGTATGCTAGCAGATAATTTCCCTTTGGCATCCAGTCGTATCCTCACAGAGGTGTCAGAATACAACAACATTAGCATTTTAAGGAGCACTTTGGGAATGTTCCAAGCACTAAGCTTGCACCCTAAGCGATTCCTGAGCACTGAATCAAAAGCACATGTAAAAAATGATTAGTACACAGTAAACATTCAGCTTTCGTCATTGCCATGCATATTCAATGGCAGATACAAGTAATATTTGATTGTGGGACATGCTTGAATGCTGACGAAAACCAATCTGATTAGCAGGCAATATATTTTGTTGGATGTTATCCAGTCATTTAGTTCTGCAAATAATACTCTAGCAAAGATTTTTGCTGGTATATCGAGCATCACCAACATTCTAAAATTCTTGGGATTGTCCCATGTTCCTTTTTTGTATACTGTTAGAATGTGGCTCACACTCCATGATTTAGGGATTCTACCTATTAAACCAATTTGGACAAACAGTAAACGCAATGCGGCAGCCTTCAGATCTGGCTCTAATTTTACCAGTTTGTTACAAGTGCCATTGGTGCCTGCTGCTCTAGAGTTGTTAAGTTGTTCGATAATCACTGTTATGTCCAAAATGGATGCTTCGTGTATCCATTGCTCTTCCGGAAGTGGGTGGGGCTCATCAATATTTTTTATTTGCCTCAATGTCACTTTGATATGAGCACACCAAGATTCTTCCGAAATGCAATTTATGGTTATTCTTCTTTGTTTAGAACAACGGATGACATCCCATATCATGGTAGAGTTATTAGATTGCGTTAGAAAGGCATTTTGTTGCCACCGCTCAATCTCGCGGTTTTGCTGATGCTGTTTTAGCCATCGACGATAGCTATTTTTAATGGCTTTCACTCTAACCGTGACTGTTTTAGCTTCAAACCCCAAATCAGTCCAACAGACAACATATGCAATGGTATTACACATGTCTTTTTTTGCAGCCCTAATGGCCTTATCTACATACCTTTTATTAGGAATATTCTTATTAGAACGCTCCATAGTAGTCTTATATGTACGACTTTCCTTCACATGGTGTTGAATGTTCGCCATCATCTCACCAAAGCACAATATTAACATTAAACCAGTGTTTAATCATAAGGAGATGCCTTCCTAAACAAATTTTAAAAGGAGAGGCTTGGCCCCTGCATTTGGTTGTATCAAATTGTGGGTATTCCATTGGATACGGTTCTGGCCCTCCTTCACATATATTTGGCCATTCTGGTCATAATCATGCAATGGGCTATCGCTCTTCGAGAGTGTCAGGAGCGCACAAAGCGGCAGATGGTCACTTTCCTCTCTGCAACTAATACCCATGTCACTAGTAAGTGCTATTCGCTTGCAATTTACAACTACATCATCTAAGATTGATGCTGATCTACCCGCTACACGTTTGACGGCCATATCCGCATTGCTAGGTGTATTCCCATTAAGCATAGTCCAACCATGGGAGATCAAAGTCGAGTACCACTGTTTTCCCTGTTTATTATTTCCTAACCTCTCGCATAGCGGGGAAGCCTATTCAAGGGATAAAAAGGCGGGCACTTCTTCCCCAGTGCCCATACACCAATCTCGGTCCTTGGCCCAGCCACTCTCCCCTGCATTGCCTTCCCGGCAACCCCTGCACTGCGGGACTGTCTCTGGATCGCTACAGCCCCTCTGCCCAGCACTTGTCTGCACTTATCTTGCACTTGCCACCAGCTGGCCCTTATTATTTATCTTGTTCGTTACTAACCGTGTACTGCACTTTCCCCCCTCCCTTTCCCCCTTGCACTTTTCCCATCCCCTTAACCTTGCACTTGCGCGATCTGAATGACACCTGGCCTAGTAGGATCGTTGTCTGTCTCCCTTTGTCCCCCCCTCCCTGCCTCGTCGCGCCTTGAAACACTTGTGTATAGGCGCGTTACAAATGCCATATCATATCATATCATATCATATATCCTCAATAACATGCAACGCCCTTAATGACAAAGAGCAAATGTTAGCATTAAAATCACAACAAATCCATATCGAGTATTTTTGGTTATACTGTTTAAGAATGTTGTTAACCACTAATACATTGTTTTATGTGTTGACCATATTAGGAGAGTCATATATATTTAGGATTATTAATATATCTTGTTGATAGGACAACTTTGCAGCCAGGAGATTTTGGGTAGATTCCTTCAACATGTGAACTTTCCATGGGAATTTGATTGTTGTTAGGAGGCTTCCCTTACGTCGCCCTTTTTGTCCTTGAGCTGCCGGTTGCTGGACAGTGTTATGCCCATCAAATAGTAGGTTACTAGTAGTCAGCATAGAATTGCTTGAAGCAACTCAGAATGTCATCGGGATGTGTAAGAGTGGTACCAGATATGTTCTTAATGTGTGAGATAAAGGTTTTTTCTTTTTGGATCTTAAGGTATGAGGCAAGAGATTTGACCGGCTTTGTTGGAAGTCTGGTAAATCTTGCTTTTACATTTTAATAAAGCCCCGAAGCCATCTCAGTGAGTTTATTATTAATTTAAAAGTGCAAGGCCAGGACTGAGCAGAGATTTGTATCAGAGGGGGCCTGATAGAACCGTTTTGCTGTTGGAAAGTTGAAGATACAAATCATCAATTTTATGCTGCTTCTTTTTCCTGCTAGGGTAAGAATAACATGACCCCTAAGCGCAGTTTTAAAGGCATCCCAATAAGTGACCACTGAAAAGTCACAATCAAGATTTTCAGCAAAGTACTGTTTTTGGAAAGATTGAAAGGACTGGATAAACTGCTGATCCTGTAGTAAACAATTATTGAATCACCATCTTGAGGATGGTTTTTTTAAGTCAGCAAAATTAAACGAGGTACTGACTGGGGCATGAACAGAGATGATAATATTAGAAATAGTCGAATCCACGATGGTACCAATAAGATTTAGATGAAAATATATAGTCCAGGTGTGAATATGTTACTGAGTTGGATGAGAAAGTCTCCAAGTGTCGACAAGGCCTGTTTCAGTGAGACAGCGCAAAAAGGCTTTATGGGACTTGGAGCTTTTGAACATGCACTTGGCTTTCCTATCTAAGAAGGGATCCAACACCTGATTGATGTTGCCACACATAATAAGATTAGTAAGACTGGAATTGAGAAAAAATTGCGTAAATGGAGGCTCAGAAATTAGGGTCAGGTAGAGTGGGACCATAAATGTTCCTTATGGAAACATATTCAGAGGATATTCAAAGTTTAACCCATTCCCATCACCCATTAGTATCCACATCTTGGCCCAACATTTTAAATTACAGTTTTTTGTTTTGAAGAATAACACCATCATTTTTCTTACCCACAGCAGGGCTGGCAACAGCGTCTTTGACTCAAAAGGATTTGAATTTCATGGATTCTGCAAGTGAAAGATGGGTTTTCTGTAAACGTGCCACTGGTGGCTTAAGTTTATTGAGGTGGGAAATTATATTTTGTCTTTTAATTGGGTTATTACATCTTTGATGTTCCACGTTAAACACTTAAAGACCATAGTAGCGCATTAACATAGGTAAAAACAGCATATGGACCATTAAGCAGAAAATCATATGAGCCAACCGGAATAATATAAACAGCACTTAAGAACCTGAATCAATGACATGGAAACATAAAAAAGATGGCGTGCAGACAGGGGCCAAACACAAAAGGGAAGAACATGAGGATAGAGGGAAAGGGAGGGGAAGCCTGACCAGAGATAGCATACTTTGGCAAAAATGAGGAAAAAAGCACTAAATCAAGCAAAAAAATCAACAAAACGTGCGACAAAAATATAGGATCAGGCTGGGGTGTGGGAAAAAAGGAAAAACAAAGCAATAGCAGTAGGTGACACCCACAGGGCCATCAAAGAGAAAAAGACAGCCCACAACAAGAGAAGGATGCCTCATCTGCGCCCGACCCACCAATATTATAGCACAAAAATGAGTAACAGAAATACAAAGAATGCGTGCAAAGAGACTGCCACATGCAAAAGTTCCTCAAGATCCCGAAGAGGAGAGACAATTCAAGGGAAGCAATGTGACCATACCTTCAGTTTTGATGGAGCAAACAAAGGACTTCAGGTCAGCAGGATCATCATAAATAGCAGTACGCCCACCATGAGTAACTTTGAAGGAGCAAGGATGGTATAACCCCTATCTCACATTAAGCTGTTTCAAAACAGGATGAAAAGAAAGGAATTTATTTCTACGTTGAGCAGTAATCTTTGCCACGTCTTGCGAAATATGAACTTGGCTTCCATGCCAACTAAGGGCCTTAGAGATTATGAGCTGAAGCTGTGTAAATTCAAGTAGATAGAATATGAGCGTACAAGGAGGGTAGTGATAACATGTAGATTTTTTACAGGGCCAATGTGATGGGCACACTGAAAGTTAAAAGATATATCCAGTGGCAGGTGACGCAGGTCTGGCAGCATCTTCTATAGGAACACAATGGGTTCAGCCCCTTTGCACCCCTTTGACAAACCAGTGACACGCAAATTGTTGCACCTGCTTCATTTCCCAACTTCTCATTATGTCTCTAAAGATGCTTAACCGTTTTTTCTAGCAGCACAACCCTAGGTGAAACATCCTCAACAAAGCCAACCCTTCTGTCATTTTCATCCATTCCATTTTCAAACCCCTTCAACCTATCATCCAGTTGCTGTAACTTCTGATTAGTCAAAAGAAACTGGCTCGTATTCCACTGTGCCTTAGTAATACTTGACAAAACTCTAGTTTCACAATTTGAGAAACACTTAAGCAATTACTTAATGTCTTTATTGTATGGTTTTCAAGAAATTGCGTAGGTTAAGCCGACACGTGTTTCAACCTTCACTTTCAAGGCCTTCTTCAGGGCTTTAGTCAAAACAATAGTAGGATAATACAATAGATGAAAAAATCCATGTCTTTCTATATATATTTTTGTTTTGCTATCAGGATGGTTCAATCTGATCAGGAATATCCTGGAGCTATTGAATTGAGCTATTGAAGCATTGGTGCAAAGTGAATTAGGTAAGGCCCCTTGTCTTTGTCTTTGGCTAATCAACATCAACATTAGAGGACGTAATCATTGATTCGGGAGAATGAAATTTAGTCTAATTTTATCATGATTTTATTTCAGATTTATGTCTTGGAACTTAGAGAGAAAACCTTTTTTGGAAGACTAGTGATTTTCACTTGAATTTTGGCAGAATGCACGATTAGGTGAGAAGTGTGCGCAGCCCAGTTCTTAGTAGACAAAGATAATATATTTTGATTGAACACTTCCCTGCCTGCGATTACTTAAATTGATATATTCAGCAATTTCCAGTAATTTATGAACTGTTGTAGTGGTAGAGTTCATTGAAGGTCTTGTAGGTGATGACTGGAAGTGTTCCAGGATTTGTTAGTGTTTGAATATGAATATGAATAATTATGAATTGTTATGACTTATACGGCTGTAGATGCATGGAATAACAAATCAACAATGATTGCACATGTATTGGTAAAACAATGTAGAGAGATGGGTCTATTTCTGATTGATATGTGTTTTAGTTTTATTTTGCCTCTGCTTTGTTATTTTTATGTTTACCATTTGTTGGTTCCGCTCTTTACAACGTTGTGACTCTCCAATGGTGTGCAACTGGCCTGGATACATTTGTGATTACAATATCATGTATTGTATTATCCTACTGTTGTCTTGGCTAAAGCCCCTGAAGATGGTCTTGAAAGTGAAGGTTGAAACTTTCTTGAAAACCATACAATAAAGACATCTAGTAATTTCTTAGGTGTTTCTCAAATTGTGAGACTAGAGTTTTGTTGAGTATAATTAAGGCACTGGCGCAACTGGGAAACACTTACTTGAGAACTTCTGATTAGTAGTTTCAAATAAAGGTTTTAATGCTCTAATTTCTTTTAAGATGACCTCAATGACAGGGTCGGCAGGTGAGAGCGGTGAAGGTGAGTCACCTTTTGGCTTTTTAAGATTGGCCGAGGAAGGGGTGAACTCTTTATTGATAGTCAGCATATTTTGATTGCCCTTGCCATTAGCCATAGTAGCAGTTAGTGTGAGGTAAGCATCCAAAGTAGAGCGAGGAGTGCGCCAAAAATTCACTGTTTGAATTCCAAGAGTATCAGAGAGCAGCCGCAAAAATGTCCACAAATTGCCACACTGAAGAGATTAAATATTTCAAAATGGATGCGCAACAAGTGTAGCTCCCAAGCAGAAATATGCGCCTCACACAATATACTAGGCAGTGTTGGGATTTGAGAAGTATCAGAGAGCAGAAGACCAAATATCCAAAAAATAACAAATTGAGGAAAAATGTAGCCTTTATATTTCAGGTAAACTTCAACAAGGCTGTAGTATCCTTATGAGAGTATGGGTACCAAAAAAACATAGGCTAGCGTTAAAGTCTTAGAAGAGTAAGGGGGAAAAAAGCAGAAAAATCCATATAATGTTGAACTGAAGAAAAACGTAGCTTAATATGTCGAATTTGCTGCAAGACAGGTGCAGTTTGCTGAAACATCAAGCGGTGGCGCTGCGCATCTGATTGGGGATGATAATGCCAGATCCGGCTCGATATTACCACAGAAGAGGAGGACAGGGTTGTGAGCAGCAGTCGCTCAGTGTCTGTGGCTGGGAGAGTGCACAATAATAGCCTGTGGAAGCAGCTGACCTCCGTCCTGAAGCAGCATCAGCCGAGCAACACCCCGGGAAAGAAGACACGGAGCAGAAAGAGACACTCTAAGTGAAGAAATGCTGGTATTAGGACATAGGTGGTCGGAGCGGCGCGATCAGGTTGCCATCATCCTCGGTGTCAAAAAAAATCCCTGCAAGGACATTTCAATGTAATCCATTTGAGAAAGACCTGGTAATTAGTTGCAAGCATGTGGTACACGTGTACATACCTATCCAATGCAGAGGTTCAAATTGTCCTGCGCCAATGTTTGGACAATCCTTTTCAGACCATTTCCATGATATGTTTATCTATTGACCAAGGCTCATACTCCATCAGCTCCTATCCAGTGCTTTGCCTTACCCTTCTACTCGCCACTATGCCCTGTTACACCTTTCTAGGTTTGTAACCTAATGCAAGGTGGCAAAAGGGAAGAGATGTACAGTTCGTCCCTCATAAAGACATGTGATATGATTCAGAGTTGTTTTGGCCTATTCAAAAGAAGATGCCGGCGTCTACATGGCAGTGGTGGAGGCCTACTGTACACATGGGCCACAGCATGAAGTGGACGTTTCACACGTAATCCAGTGCAAAATGCCCTTTCTGGAATACATGGAGAGGGAAAGGCGACAGGATGGTCAGGACAGTGGAGAGCAGGAGGAGGAAAGTTTTGTGCGGGGTGAGTGGAATGTGGAGTGAGGATTGGGGAGAGGAGAAGGTGGAGGCGAGTGGTTCTAGCGTTGGGTCTCCCCTTGGGATTTGGTGAGTGGGGAGGGTTGGGTAGAGTGGGGAGTCAAAGGAAAGGGTTGGGGTTCTTAAGTGGCAGAGAGGACATAGTTGGAAAACGAATGCTACTTGCACAATAGTCCTTCAGAATGGGGATGGGGTAAGAAAAGGATTCATTTTGAAAACAGAACAGAGGACCACGCACACACACACCTGAGAAGGTGTACTGCATCACAGTTTCATGCTGTACCCTCCACATTGAAAGTGCCTGTAACCGATGATGACGTTTCACCTGAGGATGAGCATGACTGTATTCAAAATGCTACTGGTGGAGCAGTATACATGGATAATGGAGGACAACAGTTGGGGCACGTGCCTGGGGAAAAAAACGCATTTCCTTCGCTGTATGGCCGTCTGAATCGAGCGTAAGATGCTTCTGCAACTTTTCTCACGTTGGTCATGAACAGCAAGCTACAGGGGTATTCCGACTTTGCCGGACCCGGTAATTCCTCCATTGCTGGGTGCCTGTCAGTCCCCATTCACATTGAGCACCTTTAGGGCTCAATGGGAATGTGGACGTGGGATGCACCGGCACAGTTTACAACGGTGCCGGTGCATCCGACCTGCTGTGCTCGTGGGTGCTGCTCTACCCACCAGGTCAGACCTGGCGGGCTGACAGGCAGCCGCGAGCACTGCTCGTTATATGGCGGTACGGTAGCAACGGTGCCGGTAGTTGTCACCGTTGCCACCGTACCACCATACTTGTAATGAGGCCCATTGGCATTAACCTTAGGGTTAGCAAAACAGTGCAGCATCAGTATCAAATATTCCAAACTGATAATCCTCCAGAATGCAGGGTATTTATACATCAGTATCAATTGCAGTGTGTGTGCCACAGTTCGCGGCTGCCATTTCCCTACCCTTTTAGGATCGAATGCAGCAAACTGGTTCCTCCTAAAGGTTGACAGTGACAATCAAAGTTTTAACTACCAGACCTTGCTTGTTAACATACATAACCATTTTGAATTGCTTGTTTGTTGCATTAACTAGCCAGAGCAAAAGAGGACCTCTTTATTTTATGAGGTTCTACGATGTGAACTAAAGGATGCTTTGCCACATGTGGTAAGTACCCTGGAATGCTTTGTGTAGTTTATTGAGCTAATAATGCAACTAGAATAAACACTAACAGACTCATTCTAACTTTGCCTGTATCCTGGCGGTGGAGCAGCCAGGATACCAGCAAATGTAGTTACTGTTTCCAGCACTTGGTCCGGCTGCGTTGACGCCGGATTCTGTGTGCCGGAGTGACGGTGTAAATCGCCATTCATGGAGTCCCATAGATCTCCATGAGGGGATTTGCCATCATTACATCGAGCCTTTAGCTTGAGGTAGTGCAGGCGCCCCACCGGCAAACACATAGTCGGCCGGTCCAGTAAAGTGCTATTATCCACGAATACTGGCACTTTTTTAGAATGAGTCTGTAAATGAGTGGATTAGTGACCAACTACAAACCACTACTCTATCTAGCTAAACTTTCATCCCGAAGACACAGACACTGTATCACACAACCAAACCAAGACATATAACAGGAATCTGAGGCCCTCCGACTAGACATAAATGAAAGCGGAGGTGACAACAGTTGTGTCTCTATTGTAGCTGTTCAGGACCTGCTAAGCACAAAAGAGCCTGCAAGTTAGTTGCAGACATAGAACACCTGCCCCCTCCCCACCCTCCCACTGCCTAAAGTAATCCATGTACAGGGAAATTAAGAATCCTGGAATTAAAATCGACTTGCTGAGCATTTGCGCCATTCAACTTCCCACACCCCTGCCAGTGGGCAGGACCAGTGACATCTGCTGCTTCCACTGATGTTTGAGATGCATGATGGACACATCCCTATTAGATTAGCCTACACTGACTGTGGGATAACGGGCGAAAACATTAAATTCCGCTTGACCTACTCCTTTCACCGGTTGATTCAACCAAAAATAAGACCAGATCATGTGCAAGAAGTGAATGGGTCTGAACTCAGGAGTGGGAGGGGGGTCATGTGACCTCAAAAATGAGCGACAATTACTTAAGCTAATTAACCACAATTTTAAAAAGAATTGGTAGTCCCAGACATTCACGTTTGACTCTGAGTTGTGCAGCAATTCCTGTTATATCATTCTCAGAGCTCTAGAATGCCAGCAGGCCATTGCCTGATTTCGAAGAACATACACTGTACTTTATAAGTGTGACAGGGTTCTGAGAGAACAATACCAGGTTTGTAAATGTTTTCCACAAAGACCAAGCCAATATTCTACCACCACACAGACCCAATGACTGTCAAATGCACAGGTCCTACCCCACAAAGGACCAAATGTTCATATTCCATTCACCTGTAGACCAATAGAAAAATTACTTAAAGAATTACTTTGCCAGTGTTTGGCAGATGGGTTCATAAAATATTAAACATCTCCTGCCACCCACCTCCTCTTTTTGTGCCTGTAAATGATGGGCAACATTTTTGTGTACCTACATAAAGTAGAGTACTTTGGAAAGGATCACTGTAAAAAAAGGATACCCTTTGCTACTCCATACTACTAGGCCAAATGAAGGATGCTGTGCTATACATCCAGTTACACCTTTGTAGGGCCTCTGACCTAGCGAAAAAGGTGATGAGGGGAGCATTGAGTTCCACTTCAAATTTGTTTTTTTAGTACCAAGTCATACCCCCATCTGCATTTAAGTTTTTGTATGAGGTGCTGTGTGAATATCTGGATGTCTGTACCCGTCTCTATAAATGATGATGTACCTCGTCTATTCTAAGTCCCTAGAAAATCATGTGATGCATGTATGAGCTAGCTTCCTGTGCTGGGTCATCTATGAAATCCTCTCCCTTTTTGCCAAACTTGAGACGCGTATCTTCCATGCTCAATGGGTGGGACTTGCTTTTTTTTAATCTTATCTCTGTATGGTATAACCCTGGATACAGAAAGGATAGAATCGGTGCTGCAATGACCATCAACCGCCACTCCTGAAGGCACACAAAGGTTTTCTTTGGGACACACTGTTACCCATCCAACTATTGATCTCTCGTGGACAGTGGAAGCATTTGTGTGGAATTGAATTATTGAGGACGCCTTTCACAATTTGATAGCCTTACTTACAATAGGGCATGCTACTGCATTTGGTCAAGGTCAATGTATCTAGCAATGCAATGGGAGCAATCCTATCACGGACAACTTCATCTAGTAGCCTTCCGACCTAAAATATATATTCCAAAAGAACTGAACTATTCAGTAAATGACAAAGAGTTACATGCCATCAATGCATTGTTTCAGGAATGACAGAATCATTATTTAAGGGTGAATCATACAGTGACATGCATGGACCATCCACATTTACAGTTCATTATATCCTTGAGAGCACTATCCTTTTAACAATTTTGCTGGACTTTATTCTTCTGTGTTTACAATTTATCACACAATTTCCCAGAAAACAAAACAACAGGGTGGATGTTTTTTAAGACTGGGCTGAGTCCACTTGCAAAGAATGTGCAGGCCGAGACAGCAGACCATCCCTGGCTTAAACCATAACATATGAAGTCTGTTTACCCACAAAACATCTACATACGAAATAGCAACATAACTTCCTTCCATCTTTCTTTGGGCGTTAATAATGGCGTACCACAAAATGTGGGGGCCTGCTGAGAAACTTTGGTGAGGTTGGCCTCATGCTCATCAACAAAGCACGGGCTGCACCATACACGGGCCCTGCCTGGACCACTACTCATGTGCAAGACACAGGATGATTATGCTGTTGCAGGGGCGCATTGCGCACTTCACTATGTGAAATATTTAAGTATGTGTTTCAATCAAACCTTCAATCTTACACCTGCCATAGAAACAAGGGGGCTGTGCCTGGCTCCTGAGTCTTGACAACCAAATGTCCCAGCCAACTCTGTGCATAGATAGTAATTTTGTGCACAGTAAATATTCCATAATGTTCATACATGGACTATATCCATGTATGAACAGTGTCTTGTTGGCTTTGCCCTTAATGCCAGTAAAAATCTCCTCCCACAGGAAGAAAACATGTTATTGGTGCTGCATAAAAGCTTGCCCTATCACGCAGCACCATCTAAGAATACTCTTCATGTTAACTTTGCCCTCTATGCCAGTAAAACATCCAATGCTACAGTAGGGAGCCATTTCCTTGTTTGGCTTTATAAATGCCTCTATCCACCATGAAAGAAGACTCATCATGTTGACTTTACCCTTAGCATCTGTAAAACATGAAATACCACAGTAAGAAAACATTTACTTGCTGACTGCACAAGTGCCCCAACATTCTCAATGTAAGAACATGCATCAAATTGGCCTTGCCTCTTTTGTGAGTAAAAAATGCCATGCCACAGAAAGAACGTTTCCAGTCTGCCTGTACCAATGAGCTATAAAGCCCCCACCCCAAACACTCCGACATCTAATGATATTTAGTGGCCACAGATACCAGTAAAACATGTAAGAAAGGGTCCATGATCCAATGACTCTTGCCTGAGCCCCAGCCTTGCACACACACATTCATACCCATTCATCCACCAGCTACACACCCAGTGTGGGCTGGTGATTTTTTTTTATTGGAGGGCCATAAACATTTTCCACAAATATGCCAGAGTGAGCAAGCATAGTGAGGGGCCCTGAACCCACCAAAGAGGGGTTTGGGAGCTTTGCACCTGTGAGAAATGTTTTTGAATAATGGGTTAAAATGAATGGTGCACCACACTTTCTCTAAAAAGAACTGGGCAAAAAGACAGGCAACTGGTTTTATAGGGTATCACCAATCCAAAAATTCAATAGAGACAATTCATCAACATTACACAGGAGCATTTCCAAACAAATGTTCATTATGCCATTGGCCACAATATATGCCAGTATAAAAACATTTCCATGCTGGCTATGTCCATGATGGTTGCATCAATATATGCAGGTATTCCCATGCACGTTTGCTATGGTCATAATGTCAGTAATGATGCTATAGAAAAACATGTCCAGGCTCTGCCAATGTATGGCAGTATCCAAACGTAAGAATATGCTCTTGTTAGCTTTGCCATAAAAATGCCATACCATAATAAAAACACATGCTCAAACTGGTGCACCAGAATGCCAGTCTAGCCATGTTATAACACTTATCATGCTTACTTTACTATTGATGCTCAGAGAAAAATGCTACACCACAGTAAGAAACAGCTAGATTAGCTTCACCAAAGGCCAGTCTAGCCATGTAAAGACACTTACCATGCTTAATTTTTCATAGATGGCCAGTAAAATATGTCATGTCACAGTAAGTAATAGCTAGACTGGCTGCTCCAAAATGCCAGTCTATCTATGTAAGTATGCTTGATTTATCATGGATGGATGCCCATTACAATTGCTGTAGTAGTAGTGCATATCCCCCCCCCCACACCTCATGCCCTCACCTTTCAAATTGACCTTCTTGGCAGCTGGCACATCAGAAACACATGTGCACACCCATTCACACAACCTTCACTTGCTCATTTACTCACAACATTCACTAGAACATTCACACATGCACCCTTACACTAAACACTTGCACATTCACATACACACCCAGCCACCCATACATCACACACTCACTCATTCACACATACATTACATAATACATAACACACCCTTGAGCGCACACGCATACATACACACATACATCATAAACATGTAACACCCTCGCATGTACACATGATCCCACACTCATTTACACATTTTCTCTGTACCTGCACTTTCCCGAATCAGTCTTTCATGAGGGACCCCTCTCCGGGCAGGCCTCTGGTCTGTCTCCTGCACACCACACTGACAGGAACCAGGAGGAAGTGCTTCCTCATTCCTGACATGTGCAGTAGAGCCAGAGTTCCTTCATTCCGTGTCACAACTGGAACATTTCTTTCTGAAGTTGGAATGCATGCACTCCAACTTTTAGAGAGAAATAATGTATTTCATAAGTTGGAGTTCAGCACTAGAAAGAAATGCTCGGACATCAGAAATAAACAATGTCTTTCTGAAGCTAGATGACAAGGTTTCAACAACGGTAACTGACTTCGAAATATGTATGTAGTTGTGGGTTAAGGGATAAAAAGGGAGTGGGGAGTGGGGAGGGGTTTGGGCAGTAGTGAAGGGCAAGAGGGGGCATGGAGGGGACCCCCCAAAATTAATGAAAATAAAAACGTTGAAGTAAAATGTCAAAGTAATCACTTCGAAGCAAATTACCTCAAAGCAATTCTTTTTTTTCAGTGAAATAACATGGAACCATTGAGGCATCACACAGAGGTTATGGACAAGGTTAGTGCTGCGCTAGAGTTTGCATTTAGGTTACTCTTGGCTAGGGACTACGGTACTCAGGCTCCCACCGGTTCGAATGAGAGCCTGGAGATGCTGACTGCCGTCTTTGATGGTAAGCCTATTTAAAGCAACGCCCACCCCATAGCCTTTGCTTGACATTCAGGATAGCAATGACATACCTGCTGTGTTTCTTGGTTCCAGTTTGGTGGAATATCTTCATACAAAGAATTGGAGGGAACATTGCCCATTGTGCACATTGATATTGCTGAGAAACAGCCTATATAGAAGATTAAATAAAATAATGGAATAGTCACGTATTCCTCCAAATCTGCTGAAAACATCGATATTTAAAAAAGAAATCTGTACATGGATTTCTTGTCTAGAACATGCACTTTTGCTGTGGTGCTCTACTCATTTCGTGGCAGACCCTTCTTCTGCAGAATAGATACATTCATTGTGACTTATGCTTTAACACCATCTTTGAGCTAACTGTCATGCTGTCTCCAATTCACTGACATTCTCCTACTGAAATGGATAATTTGCTTCTGAAATAGCTACTGACGAATTGTAATTACCCCCATCGTGTGGCCTAGTCATAGCAACTTGATATTAGTCAATACTGTCTTTGCTCTTTCCCCAAAAATAAAAGAGACACTGATAAGGTGAGAACCTGACTTCACGCTCATCTCACCTGACACTCAGCTCAGCACACACTTGCACTTTCTGTGGCCTAGTGAAGTAGTGATGCAGTGTGAAGGAACATTGGGGCTTTGGACAATACGGCTAAATTATCTTTGAACAAGTCAAGAAGATGGCAACTCAAAATTTCAAATTAAAGAAAATCTTGGATCCAGGTTTCACGTGCCCATGGACCATGGGACTCTATGTAAATCTTATTTCGCAAAGGCAGAAGTTTTGTTTGGACACAGCCTGCAGAACATCCTGCTCAGACTCTAGCAACGCATCACCCACAGACATTCAAGCAACATACTACAGGTACTGAATGGGAAGATTGGGAATGCATTGGGAAGATTTAGCAGAAAATATCCTTCAACTTAAGTATTTTTTATTACAGCTTAACTAAGGCCAGACACAAATAGGAGGCAACATATTCCGATCTAGACCATGCAAAAGATTTAAGGCATTGATGAAATCACCACCCCCTTTACCCCCGCTGTGTTCTCCTTGAGGACTGTATTATCACCGGGTTCAGGGAAAGATTGGTGGGCACACTGAATAGGGTCACATCATGACTGGGTGGAAACCAGGGAAGGCATTGAACATTGAAGTGGCCTGGGTGGCTTCCAAAAGTTTGAGTAGATTTAACCCTGTAAATGGAAGCTGAGTTGGCGCTCTTCTTGAAAGAGTCCTATTTAATCTTGGGCTCTGCACGCATACCTTGTTGGAACTGGGAATCAGCACTGAAAAAGACGCAATGGCAGTGAGCATACATGTCCACTGGGGCAGGTGGGCTGGAAGCACACAAAGATTATTTTCAACTCAATGCTGATGACACACAACATCTCAAGGTCCACAACAATGATACCAACAATATCTGTAAGTCAGAACAACTAACCACAATCCACAACTGGAGTGCAGAGAACAAACTCTTTTTAAACTCACAAAAACACAACTTCTCAACATTGGGTATACCAATCACTCACCTATGGCCTTTGTGCTCTAGCAACTTGAAGCGTCTCTTGTGCTAGATGGAATTACCAATAAATATCTCAGACCAAATAATTGGAGATATTTACTTATGGTATACATAGGGGTTAGTAGTTCATTGGCTGTCCCTTATCTGTACAGCACGCATCAAACTACCTCAAAATATTTATAATACTGATTATAGCAGAGAAAATGGCAGCAGATTAGTCTATGCAACATTCCATAGACTCTCTGATTGGTTGGCATGCTCACTCAACCTGGGATTTTTCGGCTTGTTAGCAGCACGCAAGCAAAATGAAACCCAGGTGCTCAAGTCATGTCAGATTACTCCCCGGTTTCCCAATTAGACCATCATCTCTCATCAGTCCAACCATAAACCAAAGTTTCCCATCTGTAGTTGACCTTGTATCTGCTCTCTGTTCTGGGACATTCGTGGGAGTGTAAGCACATCACTGTCTTCATCAGAAGTTTAATGAATAGCCCTTGTGTTTGATTTCTAGATCATGTGTGAGGAAACCACAAATTTGTCCATTTCGACTTCTTATTTACTGTTATTTGATTTACTTTTACTGGTTGTGCTTTCTCCTCTTGGCCTCTAGAGACTTGCTCACTCCTACTTGTATAGACGTTATTCACTCTTAATTGTCTAATACTTGGCTCTTGCAAATGTTTTCTTCTTCTTTAATCTAAGAGAAATATGTCTAACATATATGGGTTATCCGTCCGGTTATGGGTTATCCGTCTGCCTCCAGGTGTTCCTTGCAATTATTCCTTAAAATAGCACCCTTGATCCTAGGCCAACATAGACTGCTCTTCATTCTGCACATGAAGCTGTTTCTACAATGTCTCCTGACTCTGCACCCATGGTGTGTCTCTGAAGTAGCTGGATTGCGTCTTAACACAAGCAGCACCCAGCTTCCTATCATGGCCATCCAAGCCACAATATATTTTTCTCTATAGCAAGCTCCTTTATGTCTCATCTACCTTGTGTTACTGTGTATTTACACTTATTGGCCTGCAAGTTAGTTTATCTTCTTTGCATTTATGATTACTTTATCATTTCTGCATGTTTCTCTTGTTACTGCAGTTAAATCATTATTCTTATTTTTCATATTGTTGCAGTATGTCCTCATATATCTTTGTTATGACATCACTCTGCCCTCATCAGATTTCACTCAGTGCTCCATGATGTCCAATGGTGCATGCTGACATCCTTCCACTCTTTCAGTATGAGGGTACATTTGGTCACTCATACACTGGATGAGGTATAGGGACAACACATTGGAACCCACATCAAACTATTCTCCTGCTTTCCCAATATGTTGGCAGTGAGGGTGCAGGGGGTGAGGAAAACCCATCCACCTGATCCTCTACATTCCCCTCTCTGATTGAGTCCTCAACCATATTTTCCTCTTCAATCTCCTTCATTTTCTTTTCAAACTGCAGTTTCTTTGAGATCCATATCTTTGTAACTCCTCCCCCTCCCTCAGGTGACCTGCATTCTTTATTTGCTCATCGACACTCCAGGTCATGTGACAGCAATCTCCTGATGGTGGACAGAATATCCAACGTCCTACATATTTCTTATGATCCTTAGAATAGTAAAACTTAGCTCCTGGAGGTGCCACAGGGACTTTTCTTTATGTTCTCATGGGTAATTTCCTCATTTTATATTGTTTCACCAGCTCCAGCATCTATATCAATCATTATCTTCATCCCAATAGCTTTCTTGGCTGTATTCTGTCACTGTCCCAAGATTATCCTAATGAGACACAATCCTAGCAATACCAACACTAGTATTGCTCCAAGTATTTTGAAAGAATGTGCCAGCCAGGTTGGGATCCACGATAATAGAAGTGAAAACCAGTCATATTCTGCTGTCTTATCAGCTTCATCTTCCATCTTCGCATGGAGGGTCGTCAGCATAGTTATTGCTTCCATCAGGGTTCCATTTTCTCCATTATGGGATGGTATGGATGTACAGCAAGAAGAAGACCTGACCATGGCACACATGCCTCCTTCCATTGCTGTAATTAGGTCCAGGACATACCTGTTCTGGAGAGTCATCAGTCTGATGTCTCTCCATTCTTCTGAGATTGCATTGAATACTTTTATTGTTGCATTGATCGTCTGTAACAGCTCCCGTCTGGTGATTTGCAGCCACATGGTGTTCACTGCAGTCTGGATTCCTAGCATATATATAGATGTCATTATCATTGCTGTCTTGCTGAACTGTTTATGCTCATCTGGAATGTCTTCATAGGCCTTTATTGATTTTCATGAGAAATAGTTTTCCCTTTTCAGCCGGGGAAGTTTGAGTAAACTCTTCCTTCTCTGGTGATCATTCATTTTTAGAAATAAATTGATAGTGAGGTGACTTTGCTGAAATATGTATAACTGCAATGGCGCATACTCCTCTCCGATTTTTAGGCAATTGCATGTAAGCTCTGGTTCCACAGGCCCAATATCGGTCCATCAATACTGCAGTTCCTCCATTCATCCCATGAACCTTGATTTTATGTCCACATCCTTTGTTTTCACCAACCAGAATGGAGGCTCATGTTGTTGCATTCTTTAGTGGTATTATAGATACTGGTCCTGCTTCATTGTCGCCCCATGTTAGTAACTTAAAGTATTTGGCCCATCACTCTAGGCATCTGTCATTCACTATTTTAACTATTATGCTTACTGGTTCCTTCTTCAATATGTGTGCAGGGCAAGATTAAAATCCTTGTTCCCATCCGGTACTGTTGGCAACACACCCATCTCTCCCAGCATCAATTATTATTCCATGAAAACTCATCGATTTACTTGATGGCAATGAGCCTCTTATATTCTGAAACCTCCTCATCTTGTTTTGACTCTGAATATGTAACTGTAGTACTTTATAAATCAAACCTTTAGATCAAAAACTGCAATATATTTGATATATTTATTCAGAAAATAATGATGTTTGTTCTTAGGGTTGCTGAGAAACGTAACGATATATCTTACTAAAGCTGGATAAGACTGTAATGTATATGTTGAAACAGCATAAAAGAATGTGTGTATTGTTATTACAATGGGTAACATAAGAGGCGAAGTGTGCTTCTTTTCTTTTGGCTGCGCTATATTAAAGCATTGTCTCTTTAGCCTAAGTTCCAGGATAACTGCAAGTCTAGGTATTCCTTATCAAATGTTGAAAGATAATAGTATTTGATCTAAAGTGTTTCTGTGCTCCTCATTTTCCTTATCCTTGTTCTTTGTAATTGAACAAGTCTGCATGCATGAAACATCCTCTTTTGCATCACTGTCAGTAGCTGTACGAGGGGTAAAGTTTCTTCTTAATATGGTTTTATGGGCCTCATTACACGGATGGCGGTAGGGATTTACCGGTACCGGTAAAATACCGGTACCGGTAAATCCCTACCGCCTTACTAGGGGGTCCCTTTGCGGGTTGGTGGATTTAACGCCTGCTTTTTGCAGGCGTTAAAATCCAACCCACTAAGGGACCTCGGAGCTAATTACGGCACCGCAAAATTGCGGTGCCGTAATTAGCGCCTTCCCCATTCCCATAGAGCCCTATGGGGCAGAAATGGGAATGGGGAAGGGCAATGGCGGAAGGGGGATTTACCGCCCCTCCAACCTTGGAATGGGGCAGTAAATCCCCTTTCCGCCAAGGCGGTGCCGGTATTTTACCGGCATGAGCCATGGCGCTAATAGCGCCATGGCTCACCGCCTACCGTGTAATGAGGCCCTATGTCATGCAAACGCAGCCAAGCTCTTCTTCCTTTTAATTTAGCAGCTGTGGAGGTAACTTCTTCCACCTCATACGGTCCTTCAAAATGGGGTATACTGCAAGTGCATACAAACATTCGTACCAACACCTGGCCACCTGGGTATAGACTGGGTTGCTTCAATAAATCCTCTGAATCAATAGGTTGGGCGTCTTTGTCACTGTTCTTTGTCCTCACCCTCCGGTTCCTGACCTGTTGAGACATAAAAGAAAAACTTGCAGTCATTGTTGTTAGGTAATCATGCATCTCATCACCTAATGTCTTCGCTATACTATGAGCATCAGTTTTTGACCTAGTTGGAGGAGCAAGGGGGGGTTCTCATGCAGCGTCCAGTCACCAACTCATGAGGATTTATATGGTGATCGGAGCCAGGCTGATTTCCTAGAGCCTACAAGACAAGGGGTAGGCAATGTAGCCATCCCTTCTTTAAAGTAATTTTCATTTTTGCAACACTCTCTTTTAATAGTCCATTTAATCTCTCACAGATGCCATTCACCTGTGGATGGTAAGCTGAGAGCAACTTGTACTTAATGCCTAATATAAGAACTATTTGTTCAAACAAGACCTCGCACACACCCCATCTAGGGAACACCTCATGCACAAGGAACATGGCGGTGCATGTGGCATCAGGGTGCGCCTCGATCCATCTAGAAAAAGGACATACCACTATCTGCATATATCTGTATCCATTCCATGTCTTCAGCATAGCCACATTATCTATATGTAGATGCTGAAATGAGATATTGGGTCTAGGGATTGCTCCTTTCACTGTTAGCAAAGTGTGCCCTGTAGTACATTTCTGGCACACGATGCAATTTACAATAAACTACATATTTGACAAAAACCAATCATCTGCAATTGTAGCATCAAGACTTTCTCGAGTCGAATGCATGGGAAAGTGAAGCTGCCCATGCGCTACCCTCAATAATGCTACAGGCATAACTGGCTTTCCAGTTCTTTTCTGCTTCCCAATTGCCTCTTTGGGGGATAGAGAACACCCCCGCTTCCTCCATATATCCTGCTCTTCTTATAGCTCTGGTCCTCGTATCTAAATTAACTGGGCAATAGACAGCATGTTAAAGCCCTCTTTTACCAACATGCATCATCCAGTCATCTGTTTAACACTTTCTATTTCAAAATTAGAAACGGTTGAAAAATAGGCTGCTTTTTTGGTTTTTTAAATATGCAGCTTTGTTTCGGTGAGAAATTGCATCTGCCCTTTTAGTATTTGCTGCGCATTTTATGACTGCAAGCGTCCCAATGCTTCAAAACATTTATCCAATAGGGCTGCATGTTGCACTGGAGAGACGTCAGCTCATAGGAAGCTCCTCCTTTTCTAGCGTGACAGAACTGTGTGTACAGTTGCTGTCACAAAGGCAGAGTCAGAGTACACCATCACTTCCTCATCTTCAAATCTCTAAAGTGCGGCGATAAGTGCCACTAATTCTGCAGCCTGTGCTGAGTAATGCAAAGTCAATCTCATGCTTGTCAGTACCTCAAATTCACCCTCCCGGTTCAGCTTCAGTACCGCTGATTCCATATGCCTTTCGCCAGTCATTTGGTCAATTTTTGAAGAACCATCAATAAAGAGAACTTCCCCCCTTCCAAGAGAATTTTCTCTAATTGGGGAATATCAACATATTATTTAGTGTACATTGTTCAATCATGTACATAATCATACTCCCTAAAGGTTATGCTATGAAGGTTGGTGGGTTCATTGTCTTGCATCTACCAAGTTTGATCACAGAATTCAAACTAATTACCTCATATGCTGATGCTCCTTGTGTTGTTAATGCACTTTTACCCTATATACAAGATCTCTTTTAGCAGTATTGTAACTTTTCTTTGTCCACCTTATACAATTTCTCGGAGAGTATGGGCATTATCTTAACTGAATCTTCTCTGCATTCTTCTTCTGTCTCACTAAACACCAAAATGTCATCCAGGTATTGAATTTCTGCACTTTCGAGCTGAACATTACGTATCTCCATCTGAAGGACTCTGTTAAAGATTGAAGAGAGACTCACAGTACCCCTGGGGCAAAGGGGTAAATGAGTATATGTCAGGCGAATATTTCTTTACAAAAGGAAGTTAAATCTTGTGAGTCTACTCAAAGAGGAATGAAAAAGAACAAATTCTTTAAATCTATAACTGTGAAGAATCTGGCCTTCTATGGTATGTTGCACAATTGTGTTGCAGGATTTGGAACTAAAGGGCTTTGACTATATTGTTTTGGGGTGAAGGTTCTGTATGAATTCCATGACCCATGTTGATTTTTTCACTCTGTGCACAGCCGTGTTTCATGGTGAAAGAGATTGTACCAATATTCCTTGCTTCATTAAAGCAGAAATGGTCTCAAATATACCTTCATTCGCTTCTCTAGACATAGGGGTTTGCTTTGCTCGTGGCTAAAGAGCTCCTGTTTATGCCTGATTTTAACTGTTCCTACTCCTTTCAATAGACCCACATCATATGGAATTGTGGTCCATAAAACATTTGGCACTTTCTCTAAATCTTCCTAGAAAAAGGACAGTTCCTTTTTTACCAGCACCATTCTCTGCTGTATTTCTCTATTCTCCACTTTAATCCAATAAGTGAGACTTATGAAAAATACTAATTCATCATCTGAGTACTCTTCCCTAAACAGCTCCTCATCGGTCAAATCTGTCAACATGTATCCTTCACTGAGGGCTATCACTGTTCTCCCTCCATTTCCCCCATTATCTGTCCCATGAAGAACCACCCTGAGTGTTTGGGTCTATTTGACCTAAACATTTGACCTAATCACATTTGATCAAATGTATTTGACCTTTTTTTGGTCTTTTTTAGACCCCCTGCAATTCCCCAATCCCCTCAACCAAATCTATACCCTTTCCCAACCTCATATATATATTTAATTAAATTTGACTGACAGAAAAGTCAAAGAAATTCGATCAAATGTTTTAGGTGAAATGTTTTTAGGTTAATTATGTTACTACCTCTCTGATAACTGCAGCTTCTAACTCCAAAGGGGATAGTCTGTCCTTCTTCATCATCCATGGAGATTTCTGGTCAAACCAAAACTCATCAGGTATTCGCAATAGTTTACCTAGCAACCTGGGTAACCATGATAATAAAACAGTCACTCCATACAAAATATTTTTGAATCTAAGGGAATTCCTCTTAATTTCTTCTGGCCTCTGAAGGATAATATAAGCTCTCTCACATTCATATAATGTATCCCTGGAGTAGAACACACCATTCCTTCATCAGTAAAAGATATCGCCATGTTATGTTTCGTCATCAAGTCACGCCCTAATAAATTAACTGGTGTCTGCCTGGAATACATTAATAGCATGAACACGTTGTGCTCTCCTATAGAGATTGGTAATTCATTTGTGAAAGGAACTAAGCTCATCACCCCAGAGAATCCCTGCACATTCATGGCAATACCTGACATTGTATATTTTCCCTCACAGATGCAAGAATGAGTTTCTCCAGTGTCTACAAGAAAAGAACATATCTTACCTCCTATTATCACCTTAACCATTGGTTCCTATAGGGGGTATAGTGTCACAGATAGTACTGAACACATCAGGTCGCTCTGGGGATATAAATTCATCCATGTACCTGTGAAAGTATTTCCTCCTACCATGGTCACACACCCTAATTTGGGTGCATGTGCTTGCTGGACTCCTGTATTCATATTCCATTATGGTATCATGGGATGTTGTGTCTGCGCTTGCAGAGTCAGTACCTGTTGTGTTTTCATGAGTACTTGCTGAAGTTGCCCTTGTGGTGATTGCATTTGTAATGGTGCTTGCTGTATCTGCTGTGATTGCAGCACACGTATCTGAGTCTGCGTGTGACCTTGGGCACAATACTCCTGTGGTTCTGGAATATATTACAGAGTGTTTGCCAAGTGTTGAAGGAGGAAAGAGTCCCCTCATTTTTCTGTGGCACGGACCTGTTTTTCTGAAGAGAGGAAAGACTGAAGTCTGTTGTCATTGACAGTGAAAGCCAAATCTTTAAAAAAACACTTCCTGACGCGGAGCGTCGCGGAGTGTTTGCCGAGTGTTGAGGGAGGAAGGAGTCCCTTCTTTTTTCTGTGGCAAGGACCTGTTTTTCTGAAGAGAGGAAAGACTGAAGTCTGTTGTCAGTGACAGTGAAAGCCAAATCTTTAAAAAAACACTTCCAGATGCGGAGGGTCTTAGAGTGTTTGCCGAGTGTTCACCGGAGTGGAGGGGAGTGGAGGCCTGGAGGCCACATTGGACATGGAACATCGTACGAGGAGTCGGGTACGTGCATATGAATCAGGCATTTGCACTAATAATAAAACCAATAATACGAATATGGAAATGAACAGTATTGCCAAACATCAAGCACTTCCTGACCGCTCCCCCCATGATGTGCCTGTAAATCCCCTTTGCCTCCAGACGTTTCATGCAAAGACTGATGTTTGTGCCAGGTGCCGGTTTCACAAATGGTGATGATGAAACAGGCCCCAGCTCCGTCCATACAGCACTCAGAACGGTTGTTCTGCAGAACCTCCCCTCAATTGCCCCTTCCTTTACTTGTACCCCGTCCCTTACTGCTGCAGACATACCTGGCTCGAGCTTGCACTCACCTGTTGTCACTGCAGCCGTGGGCTCTGGCGGGCACGTTGTGGAGTGGGGCCTTAGCCAGCTTTATGACAAGCTGAAGATGGGTGAGTGCTGCGTGCTCCTCGATTTGCGTGGAGCCGACGGCAGGGTCTGTGAGCGCGGTCATAGACACGCCATCACAGGGAGTGGACAGTGACGCCAAGTGGGGCCCACTGTGTTGTGCATGGGGAGCTGCTTGAGGAAATGAATAAAGCTACAGGACAGGATTCACAGTCAAACTTCTCCGGAGCTAAGGACCAATCCTCTCGTCCTTGCAGCGGCGCAGTGTCAGTCTACGAATTGCCAAAGAATGTAAATGTAAATGCAAAAACAAATGAACAAAAACAGAAACTCCATATGACAAAAGGTGTGCTCAGTAGCATTTTGAAGAGTAAGGAAACATTGATCATTCAGTTATAAAGACAATAAATAAACAAGCAACAAAGAGAATTTACTCAACTTCAGATGTTGGCATTTTGTGCTGGCATTTTAAAAAGAAATACCCGTCAACAGCTGGTATTTCACAAAGATCACCCAATATAAATGATGTAATGCCAGATAATAACGGATTGGGAAAAAATGGAGTTGAATTTACAGATGAAGATTTATTATCTGGCTCCCAATTGCTATGCTCTGAAGAATGTCAATTGTAACAAACGAATGGTGATGTCTTAATGGATGTTGACTTTGCAGTTGAGTCTTTTACATCAGTAAAAACTCTACATCCCATTTCATCATCTCCTTCGCAACTCATGATCCAGGACAAAGATTCCATTCTGGATCTGAGGAGAGGAGAATATACAACTGAGCACCCATTCCCACCTACAAAGTCACCCACAGATTGTTCAATTATTGAAACGGCGAGACCGATAGCGCAGCCAGGATTTGTACCAGCGTCAAACCTGGCAAAAAGCGATAAGGACACAAACCAGTGCACTGATCAATTGCAAACAAATATGCAAGATCTGGAATCCTGGGTGCCCAAACGCCCTAGATTAATGGCTTTTCAGAGTAACCTTACTAGCGAGGAGCAGCAGAGGCGAATCCATGAGATTATGGACAAAATTAGAACATTGGAAAAAGGAAAGACTGATCAAAGCCATTCAATTGTTGAGCCAAACCACAGTGAAAGTATGCCATCTGAACAAGACTTTGACGACCTGGAACCACTCATTGAAGAGCCTTTAATACATAAAGGGGCCGATTCATGGAACAAACGTGCGCCGAAAATCTTCGCGCAAGCATGCGCAAGCGGAAAAAAACAGGCGATTCATGGAAGTCCCTGCGCGTGTTCACCGCGGGATGTGCGCCAAACCCGTGCATGGCGCACAAGTCACTGCAACATCGCGAAAGGCGTGCGCGACGCGCACAGTGAAAGCGCACAACCTCAGCGCACACACCAGAAAGTGGGCGGGACATGGGGCGTAACGCGCGGAATGGGGAACAACACGCGAAAATAAGGGCGTAACTGGGGATGTACTGCAGGGAAGCAGACGGAACGCCCACACGCACTCGAACCACACGTATTCATGGAATCGAATAGGGCAAAGCCACGCACAGCCAAAGACACGCACAAGCTGAAACACGGCCGCCACACGAAGGCAGGCAGTAGAGTCCCAGCGCATCAAAAAAGTGGCGCGCGGGAAGTTAAATACGCGATTGAGCGGGGTACGTGGATTTCAGGGGTGCGCGAGAAATTCTACACGTGATTGGCCTGGGTACGTGTACTACAGGGGTGCGCGAGAAAATCTACACGCGATTGGCCTGGGTACGTGGATTTCAGGGGTGCGCGAGCAATGCTACACGCGATTGGCCTGGGTACATGTATTACAGGGGTGCGCGAGAAAATCTACACGCGATTGGCCTGGGTACGTGGATTTCAGGGGTGCGCGAGAAAATCTACACGCGATTGGCCTCGGTACGTGTATTACAGTGGTGCGCGAGAAATCCTACACGCGATTGGGCCTGTGCGAGTGGGGCAGTGTATTACGTGGGTGTGCGGGAAGTTGAAGAGGTGAATTGCCAGTGTGGGTCCTCCCAGGTCTCCCCTCTACCCCCTCCACGACCTCTGCAGGCAGCCCACACCACAGGGGACTACCCTGCACCCCTGGTCATGTCCCGCAGGCAGCCCATCCACCATGGGCATGCCCCCCAGCCAAGCCACATGTCCCCTTGCACCCCCACCCCCCAGCACTGTGGGGCACCTGCCGGCAGGCCCCCAACCATGTCCCACTCATGTCCCCTTGCACCCCCACCCCCCAGCAGGCCCCCACTCATGTCCCCTTGCACCCCCACCCCCCTGCAGGCCCCCACTCATGTCCCCCTGCACCCCCACCCCCCAGCACTGTGGGGCACCTGCCAGCAGGCCCCCAACCATGTCCCACTCATGTCCCCTTGCACCCCCACCCCCCAGCACTGTGGGGCACCTGCCAGCAGGCCCCCAACCATGTCCCACTCATGTCCCCTTGCACCCCCACCCCCCAGCAGGCCCCCACTCATGTCCCCCTGCACCCCCACCCCCCAGCACTGTGGGGCACCTGCCAGCAGGCCCCCAACCATGTCCCACTCATGTCCCCTTGCACCCCCACCCCCCAGCACTGTGGGGCACCTGCCAGCAGGCCCCCAACCATGTCCCCTTGCACCCCCACCCCCCAGCAGGCCCCCACTCATGTCCCCCTGCCCCCAGGTCCTGACGAAACGCAATCATGGCAGTAATGGGCAGCATACCCAGCACAAACACCCAGCCAAGGATTGCATCCACCCACATAGTAGATGCAATTACATGATACAACCCCAATGGCAAGTATGTAAATGAACACATGTCCCTCACACACACATACACAATGGGGGCAAGTGAATGTCAAAACCCATATCATGACATGCATGAAACCAATGAGAAAATACCACAAATGTAAGTAATAAATATATGTATTAAAGATGAAAATGAAGTAAAGAAATAAAACCCACAACAATGGGGATGACAAAACAAATGGTCCATGTCCGAGAACTAATAGAAAAAATCAAAAAACAAAGGAATCCAAAAACTAATGTAGTCCAAAGCAAAATAATGGGGGGAAAAATAAGGAAAAACCATTGCCTCATGGTGAACACAAATATAAATCCAACAAATGTTTTCCAAACATCAAACTATGTACAAGAATATCCCAGGGTCCATGAGCCCAACACCATAAATTAAACCTACTACTACTAACAAATAATAAAAATATATACAGAAAAGTGGCCATTGTCCGAGCGGTCCAAAAAAAACTTAAAAAATAAAGGAAACCTAACACTAACTAACTAAAGAACTATATACAATGGCAGCGGGCAAGTCCTGCGGCTCACTCTGTGATGTTGCCGGCCAGGGCATCCTCGAACTTCATGTCGATGTCCCGGAGGCGGGACTCTGTCCTGGCCCCGAGGTCTCGCAGGGACAACCCTGTGTCCACCTCAAACTCCCTGCGAGCTTCCTCGAGGCACTCAGCCCGCCTCAACGCCCGACGCATGGAGAACTCCGCCCTGACCATGGTGAGCCGCTCCTCTTCCGCCCGCTGCCGCTCCGCACCTATCCGCTGGACCAACTGCTCCCACACGGAAGACACTGCCATCCCAGGGTTCTCCTGCCCTCCGGCCGATGCCTGCCCCTCTGATCTTGATGGCCCGAGCCATGATGCCTCCCACGTCGAGCCTGCTGCTGCCTCCGACGCCACTGCCTCTGCCAGCACGACGGCATCCAGGCTGATGGAATCCACCGATGCCGTCGTGCACGTGCCCTGCCAGATGATGCCGGCACATCCTCCATCTGCAGGGGGACAGTTGCTGGTGTGTCCACCCCTGCTGGACCTTCGACTCCCGACTGTGGCAGGGATGGGGTCCCCACCGAGCTGGCTGCGTTGGTCGGGGCAGGTCCACAGGGGGCCCTGGTGGCATCTGGGCCGGAAGACGGCATGGAGCACGACTGGCGCATAGCCTCCGCAGAGGAGGAGAGGGTCGCCAGAAGGCCACACACATGTAGGAAACCCCCGACCATGGCGGCTCCCAAATGGTTCACGTACGCACGGTGCTCTTCGTGATGATGTGCATGCTCCTCCCGGGAAGCATGCACCTCATCACGAATGCCAGCCGCGCGCAACGCGACACCAATCAGGACCCTCTCCACACGGCCAGGGGTCCCCACGTCCGCAGGTAGAGGAGTGTCAGATGACATGGACATCTCCCCTACCTGCGGACGGGCCTGAGATGGGGCATCCCTGCTGGTGCATGGTGGTGCAGTCACAGTGTCAGGGACAGTGACATGCACAGGCACCTCCACGGCGACCTGTGCTGCCTCCTGCCCCTGGCCCTGGACTGCACCACTTGCACCAGCGGGGATGCCCCCACCAGGCCCCATGTGTGGCTCAGTAGCGGCCTCCTCCCCCTCTGTGGAAACCACCAACCTGGATGTCTCCACGCCTTCTTCCGCCGGTGCAAGCCCCTGTGGGGGCTCACCCACCCCTTCCGCTGCAGCCGTGGTAGCATCCCCGCCGCTCTGCTCCACAGCGCCTTCTCCGCCCTCTTCTTCACTTGCCACTGTGTAGAGGGAGACATAGAACACAAGCATCAGGGTACTGTACAATGGTCCCCTAGACAGGAAGCAACAGCAGATGAGTGGCACTATCATACATCACTTCCATCATGTCCCTCCACAACACATGGGTCAGTGCAGACAAAACACATACAGTAACAGGCATGGCGCATGCCATGGACATTGGCATACATGACCAAGGGACTCATGATTCATACAATGTTGGTTTTAAACTCACATGCATCATGGGTCTTGCCATCACATGCACACACCTCACCGTAGTTCCATCCATCTGGCCTTGTACACCACAGACGCAGTGGATACAAGGATGACTAGGCTGCATCAGTGAATCTGAACATTGTCACAGACATGTGTCATGCATCCATGGCAGTTACAAGTCACAGACACGCAGTTCAGACACACACACATGGGCACCACACGTGTACATGGGACCAGCACCCATCCCTCACCCCCACCCATGTCCAGGAACAGAGACTGCCATGCTTCCATGTGTCCATTCCGCACAGAGCCCCCCATGTTGCAATAGAACACATGCACCAACCATGTGGTTCACACATCACTGTACTCACATGCCTGACCATGATGTCCCTGCACACACACATACGTACATGGCCTATGTCACACATACAGGCAGGTATCAGACAACCAGCACACTGCAACATGCCCTGTCTCACACAGTAATGCTTGGCCACTTACCGGCCAACTCCAGATGGGTCTGCCTCCGAAGGATCTGGGCGTGGAGCGCTGGCTCTACGCGTTCCAGGACCCTCATCTGGATATCACTCAGGCGTGCCCGGCCCCCCTCCGCGAGGCGCCGGGCCTGATTGAGGGTCCTGGACCTCAAGTCCTCCCAGCGCTTCTTGATGTGCTTGATGTCGCGGGTTGCCACCCCCTCCGCGTTGATGGCAACCACTACATCGTCCCAGATCCTCTCCCGTCCTTCCTTGTTGGCGCGTGGTCTTCCGAAGAGGGCATCATAATGCCCCAGGACATGCTCCACCAGGACACCAACTTCCTTCTCACTGAAGCTGGTGGCCCTCTGCCTCTCTGGCTGGGGGTCGCCACTGGTCTCAGATGGTGCTTGCCCCGACATGGCGACCCCCGAGGCAGGCGTGGGTGGGCAACTGGGTCCTGGGGCTGGGCTGTGGAGCGATGGTATCCCAGTCGGGAGTCTACTGTTCCAGCAGGGGTCGACACAGCAACTGGACCCCTGCAGATGGCTGATGTGCAGGCACCAAATGGCAGGGCACGGTGGCAGCAGGCAGGCAGGCAGGCAGGCAGCAGCAGATGGCACGTTGGAGGCTGCTCGGGGCACTGGGGGGCAGTGATTCGGCCTTCTGGGCAGGAGCGTGGTCTTCCGTGTGTATTCGCGTGGCCAGCTTGATACGGAGTGATTTGGCACGTGAAAAATCTGCACGTCAGCGTGTAATTTGAGGAAAGGCCCGTAGCGCGTAAGCGCGTCTGCACGCATACGCATTTTCATTGGACCAAAGGCCCTCATTGCACGTGATGACAGAACACACGTGGATTTCAACCAATCGCGTGTGAAAGTTCACGCCACCCCGGAACACACGTACCCAGGCTAATCGCGTGTGGAACTACCCGCACACCCGGAAAAACACGTACCCAGGCTAATCGCGTGTGGAAAACTGCACGTCCGCGTGTAATGCGCGTAATCGCGCGTGAAAAACTGCACGTCCGCGTGTAATGCGCGTAATCGCGCATGAAAAACTGCACATCCGCATGTGACGTGACGCGCGCGTGCGTTTCCCTCAGCACGGGTTAAAGGTGAGCGGGCCCAGCAGTTCGCTGTACGTGCCTTCCGTGGAGACCGACGTGTGTTGCTGCTTCCAGTTGTTTCGCGCGCCATCTACTTCACAGCTCTCAAGGACGTATCTCTTCTTTTGGCGGGGGTATTGGCTACGCGTGTTTTTCTGCATCGCGCTAGTCAGACGGTGAGTCGCAAACGCTCCTTTTCCCACTGCGGGTGCCCCTGTGTATTGCACCCATTTTCTATGTCATCGTAGCCTGCGTGTCCCACGCGTACGCGTTATTCGTGTTACTGGGTGCCACCGCGTACTGCGGGAGGTCAAATCCACGCACGTAGGCTGCAGAGTTGCGTGCACGGTTTTACTGCAGTTTTGGGGTGCCTGAGCGTTGCGTGACCCGTCACCACATCACCGGGGTCACATACAGCCTTGCAGGTCAATTGTGGTGTTCACCTCCCATTGGCACCACTCCATCTGTGCCAGCACTATTACATCTGTGCCATGGTTGGGAGGCCACCAAAGGTGAGGGGCGCCTCAGCTGGGCGTACTCCTCGTGGTGGGCGTGGTCGGGGAGGTGGCCGTGGTGACCAGGGAGTAGGGGGACTCCAGGGTGTCCAGGGCAGCCACAGAGGGGGAAGAGGCAGGGGTGCGCCACTTGAGCACAATGTTGTGCCATGTGTTGGTGCAGCCATGCCACCACCCCCTGTGGTTCCGGGGGATGCAGCTCCTGCATCTGGCACTGGCACCCGTATGACCCAGCAGTCCGTTCCATCGACTGCCACGGGCCCAAGGGTAGCGGTAGCTGCAGGTGCAGCTGTGGACACCGCCACCCAGGCTCAGGGTCTGCCAGCGCAGGCTGTGTTGGCACTTGAAGAGCCCTTGGTAGATCTCCAACAGGCCAGGGGGGAAACCATAGGGGCACGCCGGGCTGCTCAGACCAAGACACGTGTCCCTGGGGCAGTCATGTCATCTGCTGCCCCGAACAGCCGGGTGTTGGCAAGTGCAGGGGCAGATGCACCCAACAGCACCCCGGTTGTGAGTCTGCCAACCAGGACCGTTGCGGTCAATGACCCTGCCACAGCTGATGTTGCTGCGCAGGGTCCATTAGTGGGCACCCAGCTGCCACTGACACAAGTCAGGCCTTTGGTCATCCCTCCACCTGCCACTCCCTCGGCTCAATCCACCGAACCCACTGGCCATACTGGTCAGGGCGGCATTAGCCAGCCTGGGTCTGCGCCACAGTCCAAGAGGAGGAAGGTTGCACCTGCAGCACAGGCTGGGACCCCACACACAGCCACGACCTCCTGCACGTCGAGGAAGAAGCCTTTCTGTAAGCAGGAACTGGACTTCCTCGTGGACTACGTGCGGGGACACAGCCGTGACATGCTAGTGGGTGCCAATAGTCAGACTACGGCTGCCCAACGTGACACCCACTGGAAGCATGTTGCGGAACATGTCAGTTCATTCGGCCATGAGGTGCGCACGGCGCAGGAGTGCAAAAAGCGCTGGAATAACATCAAGCGCAGCACTAAGGCTAAGCGTGCCTCAAATTACAACTTGACTCTGGTGACTGGCGGTGGGCCTGCACCAGAGGAGGAAGAACTCACTCCGCATGAGGCTCTCGTTGCGGAGTTCATACCACCAGAATTGGTCGAAGGTGTGGGAGAGATGCTGGACTTTGATGCCCAGTCCAGTGAGTGTTGATGCGTAGTTGTTGAGGACGTGTGTGTTTCACTTGTGGGATGTGTTGTGCATGATTGCTGCTACATGTGACGTGTACATGGTTGTGATGTGTAAGTAATGCAATGCTACCGTCATGCATGTCTCCTCTGCCTGCATGCGGGACTCCATGTGGGCATGCTCCCTTGCCCCTCCTCCGCCACTCTGCACCCAAGTTCCACCTTTGCACTGGTCTGCTACATTCTTGCCAATGTGTAGTTTCTTGTTCATGTGTCCTGTGTAGATGCTAACTTCCAGCTTAGAAACTGCCAGACATATGCCGTGTGGTACAGCCTTAGTACTCGATGCAGGGTATCCCACTTGTACTGTGCATGGGTCAGATGTCCAGCAGGGACATGAGTGCCCATTCATGCTCCATGTGCATTGCACGCATGCCCCTATGTGTCCTTGACTGGATGATCACTGTAATATGAGTCCTTGGTTACATACATTGCCTGCCATATTATCGGCCTCCCCATGTCAACTGTGGCTCAGTCCTGCGTTGCACACATGTTTAGGCAATGACAATCTGTGTGGCTCACAGGCCTCAGCCTGTTCAATGGCCAATGACTCTGTCCAACTCTTGTCGTGTCTTCTTCACACGTGGCTGGCCTCCGGATCTTCCATCATGTGTCCTGCCCACTGTCCCAGCATCATTAGCAGTGTTGTAATTTGATTCACATTAAGCTGTTGATGCCAGTCAACACTGCTTGTCAATACACAGGTGTATGGGCAGCCTTTTGATACCATGCTAGGCATCCCTGCTTTGGTACTGGGGTGGAGGGGTGCTTGGCAGCTAGACATGGTACACATTGAATACACAATGCACGTGATGTCTGAATTTGACATAGCACTGCCTTCACATTTCCTGGCACACACCATGGAGTGCTTGTACATGTAGGTAGTGAGTGGCGTACACATTTTCAGCACTGCATAGACCCACTTCCATGCAAACTGCCACCTTTCAACAGGTCTGATCACAGTGGCTATTCAAAGTAGACCCAGCATGCATGCCAGGTCATATGTTGTGTGTCACATGTCTGCCGGATGCCTTTGCTTTCGGTGTGTGTGTGTGTTGTGTGCTTCTGACATGTGTAGTGACCTTTTCCTCTCTATTTTTCAGGTGATGACGCAATGGATGCAGAGGATGGTGTTGTCATGCCAGACACAGGGTTGGTAAGACCACATCAACCCGGCACTAGTGGGGGTCCTGGGGTGGTAGGCCACGAAAACCCCCAAGTGCTGCAGTCCATCCTGTCTCTGGCTGACTATGAGTCCAGCCTTGATGACGACTCTGATGTCCATGTTGAGTTGGATGAGCATCAAGTCCATGTGTCAGGGGTGAGTGATTCTGATGTGGACACTCTTCTGTCTGCGACACCTGCACTGAGGGATCAGACAGTCTTGGTTCCTCCGCTCGTGGTGGATCGGGACACAGGGTCACCCTCCACACCAGTCACTGATGTGCCTGGGACATCACGTCGACGGGGGCATGTAGTCGTGCAGCCGCAGGCGGTGCCAACACAGCGAGGACCTCCGGTCCATGGGTCCCGCAGGGGTCAAGCCCGGCAACGCGGTCGCCGCGCGCAACCGCTGTATACTGAGTGGGAGCAAGACATGACTGCCAATTCCGAACGGCAGGGGGCAGCAATGGAGAACATCGCTGACAGCATGGAGCGTGTGGCCCGATCTGTGCTCCCCCCTGCTAGGCAGGTGCTTCTCCAGCAGCAGGCGGCACGGTCCACGGCCCGCTCGCTCAGGCTGGGCATGGCGGCCTCAGACAGGGCACGCCAGGCTGAAATGTCGTCTCTGCGTCAAGCAATTGCTGCTCACGCAGAGGCGCACATGGATGCCCTGAGGGAGGAGTATGCCTCCCTCAGATCCACTCTGGGTGTCCTTATGATGTCCCAGAGGCAGCAGGCAGAGGAGAGGTTTGCACAGCTTGAGCGCACCATCTCGGCTGAGCTACAGGCTTGCCGGGAGGTGCAGCAGTTGTCCAGCCAGGCCTTGCAGGAGGAACTCCGTGTTACACGTGCTACCTTGCAAGAGGAAGCACGTGTATCACGTGAGGTTCTGCATGCAGACCTATGTAACATCGCCACACAGAACCAGGCTCACCTGTCCGACAGACTTGCTGCCGACGAGGGGCAAGCTGCGGCTAGGCGTGGCCAGGCTACTGTGCCACGTCCTCCTTTCCAGGGTGAGCCAGACTCGGACGACCATCTATCTCCCACATAGGTCGTGCTGTGCAGGCGTTGAGCCCATGGAGGTATTTTTTTTTGGCTCAGCATCATCGCATGTGGATGTTGAGCAGCACCCTGTACCTCCCCTCTCCTGGGTGCCTCCCCTCCCCTCCGAGTCGTATGTGGCCATTTTTGATTTTTCTTTTAGTTTAGTTAGTTAAGTTTCTGTTTGATAGTTAGTTTAAATAGGTAATGTAGGTTTTCCATAGTTAGTGTAATTAGTTAATAGTTGAGTTAGTTTAAAATTTGTAGTCTATTGTGCTTCCATGTGACAGTGCAGTGCCTTGTGGTTTTTGAAGGCATCCACTGTCTGTTCCAGCTGGGCCCTTCATGGTTGTCTTGTGTATGTGTTTGCTGCTTGGGTTCCTTGACTCACATATGCCACTCCTGCCTCCCTTATCCATGGGCTCGCAAGGATGGTTCGGTGTTACAGAATTTTACACAAGGGCTTTGGACTGTCATATCTGTGGCATGTCTGGTGCTTTGTGACTTGTGTTGACACCCCTAGTGGGGATGATTTAGGTGTAATTGTCCACTGTTCAGCTTTTGCTAGATGGGGTGTGTCATGATTAATGTGGACATTGATTGCTATGCATTGTGTATTATGTCTCATATCTTTCCTGTACACGTGCCTGTTGCAATTCATGCTGTAGATATTGTTCCACACTTTGGAAGTGAAAGACGGACTGATGGTGTGATTTGTGATGTGACTCTCTGACATGGTCAAGTAATGAGATGCCTGATGAGACACACACAGATCACTTTGATGCATTAATCATTTGTTTCATGCACTTTCTGCAGGGGGATGAGGCACCAGAGCACCTTTGCCAGCAGACATGGCCCATTGGACGACGGAATTCCTGACCCGTTTGTTGGTGCCCACATGCACATGTGTGCACGAGCAGAGCCACAGTGATTGCAGACCCACATCCTAGAACTGCTGACATGTTCCAAGGAACTCCAGGCAAGGTGAGCATCACAGGGGGGCCACGACACAGCAAAGCTTGCACCAGGCGAGTTGCACATGCAGGCTTAGTCACAGCACTGAGGGTGAGCTTAGACGAATATTGGTGTTGAAGCACACAATGCAGCTCAGATGTGTTTGTGGACTGATGGCTGTTGATAGTAGGGTTGTCTGGGACACATGCAGGGGAAGTGGCACATACCCTGCGGTACACCAAGGTTCATTGAGGCACTTGTATCAACCATGTAGCCTTCCGAGACATGGAAAGGGGCAGCTCACAGGGACATACAGCAAGGGACATACTTGGGTGCAGTGCATGTCTATTCCACGTACTTCATGATAAATGCACTGCCAACTTTGTTTTGGTCATGGTGGTACGCAACTTGCTCTGTAGTCATGGCTTGCCATATGGGTCTGTCTGCTTACCCAGGGAACATTGCATGTTGTGTGAATTGTGACACATTGGTGTTCCATTTGCCAGGCACCCACCAGCGCCTGACTTACTGCATTGACTGTGTATGACCTGTCACAGGGGTGATGTTATATATGGGTACGAAGCATCGAGCACTGATTGTATGTTTGTAGAGTAGTTTGTTGCTATGGGGCATGTTTTGTGTTGTGTTTTCGTGTAATTGGCACATACAGGTTGTTGACTGTGTGTAGCATTGCAGTTCTCCTGTAACCGGCCCTGAGAGTGCACAGGCAGGAGGCCAGCACTCAAAACCAGAGCTAAGTGTCTTGTTGTTTTCCTTACAAACTGCCCTGCATAGGCTTGCTGGGGAGTGTACTGATGCACGGATGTATGTGTGGTCCTATTTGGTATGTTTTTTTTCCCTAATCACCCGTGATCCTATGCAATTATGAAACCTGTACCCTCTACCCGGTGTTCCTGCTTCCCGTGCCTATCCAAGCAACGTTCCCTGACCCTCTTTCCCCACTGGGGTTGCGGATGCCTGTGTAAGCCCTGAACTTGCAGGCGCCAAAACCCTAGAGGGGGTGGTTGGTTCGTACCACTCCTGAGCCTGGACTACAGAAGGCCATGACAATGATGTCCAAGTTTGTTTGGATTGTGTATGTGTTCATGCAGGTTGTACATTTTCGTGCATTCCCTAGTTTCATGTGTCATTCCTCCTCCCCTCACCTGCCACTCATTCCAGTCATCCAGTGTGTCTACACCTGTCCCGACTGCATCTCCCTGAACCTCATTCCCCACCATGATCTCAGGGGCCTGTGTGAGTTTGACCTTGCAGGCACCCGGGACATGGTGTGGGTGGTTGTTTCATGAGACTCCCACGCCTGTACAGGGGACCTGTGACAGTACACATCCATTCATGGTGCATCATCCTATGTCATGTACCACACATGTCTCACATCCTGTCGTGACATTGTTCTGCTGTGCTACCTTGGTTGTTGCATCATTGTGGTAGTACTTGGCGTTTGTGAGGTACTGCTACGTCAAGTAATCTACTGGAGGGTGTTTGGGTTCGTTTTCATGCCTTGGATTTTGTGATTTTGGAAATGAGTGTGGATTCTGAGGGTTCAGGCATCTTTTTACACACAAGGTGGGAGATGGACACGAAGGGTAAAGGTGATCCTGTGGCCAGGTGGAAATGAGGGTTGGAGGCTCCATGACCCAGGTGCAGTTGTTCAGTGGGTCATGGTCATTTGCGCGGGAGGGGGGGTTGTTGTTGATAGTTGCATTGCCCTGCAGTGTGATGGGAACTCTGACATTGTAATGTTGTTGTCCTATGTACATGTTGTGTTCTGCTGATCAATGCCTGTTCATGTGTTGTGTTTTCCTTTCAGGTGCGAGGGGATAGTTGTGGTTTGACATGCTGGGGTGTACACATGGTGGATGTTCACATGTGATGTGTAGGGAACACTGATGGTCACTTGAGTGCACATGCATATGTGGAGTGCATGTCCCTGCAGAACCACACACTTGCACTCGGATGCACTCCATGTACTCCCACCCTTGCATATCCACGTGTACACTGTTTGCCTTCTGGTGCCCACTGTGTCCCGGCAGCACATGTTCTGTGACCGATTATGGTTCCAGTACATGCCTAATTTGATGTTTGATGTAGTCTGTCACTTAGATGTGATGCTCAGGGTGTGCATCACACGCAATGGCTGTTCACTGTGCTGTGCGCTGAGCAGTGTGATGCAGGAGTGGGACACTGCACACATGAGCTGCAGTGTTGATTTTGCAATGCATAATGTGCATATAGACAGGCATTCATTGTGATGTTACGTCTATGACTGTTGCAATGCATTTGGAAATGACTTATTTTGTGTGGGACATTTTGTTGGTCTGTCATTTCATCTGATTCCGGGTCAGGCATCATTGTCCGATGCCACTGTACATTTAGGACATGGCAATGTGTACCTTATTGTTACTGCGTCAGTGTATGGGTATTGCTTGCCATGTCATGTTGATGTTTGGGAGGGTTTGACTGACATGACAGTGATGGCCATGGCCTGTTTTGCAGGTGTGTGTGATGCACACCTTGCATGTCCAGGTCATCCGCTTCTCAGAGCAACTAGCTGGGGGTAGGTTTCTCTCCGCAGCAGGGCCCTCCCCCTGGAACAGACTTCCTGCCTGACTTGAACTTGAGGGGAACCATCTCCAGTTCTGGAAGCACCTCAAGACCTTCCTCTTTGCTTCTGCTTACTCTCTGCCTCTCCCTTGCAGAATTCTTCACTGGAACTGCACAGGAGCTGCTACTGGGACACTCTCACCAACCTCGGTCCCTGGCCCAGCCACTGTCCACTTGCACTGCCACCCTGGCAACCCCTGCACTGCAGTACTGTCTCTCTATCCCTACAGCCCTCCCTTCCCAGCACTTGTCTGCACTTACCTTTGCAGTTGCCACCAGGCGACCTATGTATTATTTTTTTGGCCTACTTCCCCTGTACTGGACTCCCCCCCACCCTTCCCCTTGCACTTTTCCCTTCCCCCTACCCCTGCACTTGCACAATCTCAATGACACCTGGCCTAGTAGTACCGTTCTCTGTGTTCCCTTGTTCCCCCCCCTGCCTCATTGCGCCTTGGAATACTTGTGTATGGCCCATGTCATGTCACATGTCATATGTGTGCATTTTGGTTGCACAGGATAGCTTGTGTTTAAGTAGCTAGGGATGCAGACGATGTGGCACTTCCATGGCAACTATCTCAGGGTGGTAGGGTTGTGACAGTTGACTGTCACTTTGTCATCATCGATTGTCACCTGGTATGTGCCAGGCCTGTGTGCACTCCGCAGGGGTGGGAGTTTAGGTGAAAAATGTGGTCACAAGCTGGGTCCGGGCTTCCTCGCCACGTGCCCTGTCCCCTCCCATGGGCAACGCCTGTGCCTGTGGTTGGGGATGTGGGGGCACCACCATGTCCACCGGGACGCCCTGCCGTGTTGCAACATTGTGCAGGACACATGCTGCCACAATGATCCTGCACACTACTGGTGGTGCATAGAGTAGTTGCCCACCAGAGCGGTCAAGGGAGCGGAAACGTGAATTGAGCACTCGGAATGTGCGCTCCACTATGCCCCTGGTTGCAATATGGGCGGCGTTGTATCTTACCTGGGGTGGTGTGGTGGGGTTCCGGATTGGCGTCATCATGTGGTTGCTCAGAGGGTAGGCACTGTCCCCTGGGGAGGTGATAATAATTGAGATTATTAGGGTTGGGATATTTGTCTGTGTGTGACTTGCATGCATGTGCAAGGGCATTTGTACTGACCTAGGAGCCATGTGTCGCCATGCTGCCCAGCTTCCAGGGCCCGGCTCAGGGCGGACATTCTGTATATGAAACTGTCATGGGTGGAGCCAGGGTAGTTTGCATAGACAGAGGTGATGATTCCCTTTGCATCGCATACCACCTGTACATTGATGGAATGCCAGTGCTTGCGGTTTCGGTAGATGTGCTCAGTGGCCCTAGGTGGACGTAGGGCCACATGGGTGCAATCTATGGCACCGAGCACTTTGGGGAAGTGTGCCACCCTGAAAAATTCCAGGACAACGGCCTGCCTTTCTGCGGGTGTTCTGGGCATGTATATGTGCCTGCGGACTGAGGGGCGCGCTGTCATGATTGCCAGTACCTGATGTAGGCAGCGTGACTGCGTGGCCTGTGAGACCCCACCCACTATGGCAGTGGTCCGCTGAAACGACCCAGTGGCCAAAAAATGCAAGACATTGAGCAGCTTCTCCAAGGGGCTCAATGCTTGGGAGCAAAGGGTGGGGGATGTGAGGTCATCTTCCCACTCCCTGACCAGGTCTAGGATGATATGGGGTGGAAACCTATACCTGCCGTAGACCTGGTCGTCAGGCATCCCAAAAAGGCTTGTCCGTGGTGCAAAAATGCGTGCCCTGGCTATTTTCCTCCTCCTGCGGTGTCCCATGATCAGTGCAGCAACAAATGGGGCATTCATCGTCGCTGTATATACGCGTTTGTTGTTTGCGCGCACTTTTATGCTGTCCGCGGGACGCCTCCTTATGGGCGGACTCGTTGACGCCTGTGCACGTCTTTTGCCGTGCACGTGTTTCCCGTATTCTGGTGTCATCGCGTGTGATCGGAGGGGAGCGAGCGTACACGCGATTGGCCTGGGTACGTGTGTTTCCGGGTGCGCGGGTAGTTCCACACGCGATTGGCCTGGGTACGTGTGTTTCCGGGTGCGCGGGTAGTTCCACACGCGATTAGCCTGGGTACGTGTGTTTCCGGGTGCGCGGGTAGTTCCACACGCGATTAGCCTGGTTACGTGTGTTTCCGGGTGCGCGGGTAGTTCCACACGCGATTAGCCTGGGTACGTGTGTTCCGGGGTGGCGTGAACTTTCACACACGATTGGTTGAAATCCACGTGTGTTCTGTCATCACGTCCAATGAAAATGCGTATGCGTGCAGACGCGCTTACGCGCTAAGGGCCTTTCCTCGAATTACACGCTGACGTGCAGATTTTTCACGTGCCAAATCACTCCGTATCAAGCTGGCCACGCGAATACACACGGAAGACCACGCTCCTGCCCAGAAGGCTGAATCACTGCCCCCCAGTGCCCCGAGCAGCCTCCCACGTGCCATCTGCTGCTGCCTGCCTGCCTGCCTGCCTGCCTGCCTGCCTGCTGCCACCGTGCCCTGCCAGTTGGTGCCTGCACATCAGCCATCTGCAGGGGTCCAGTTGCTGTGTCGACCCCTGCTGGAACAGTAGACTCCCGACTGGGATACCATCGCTCCACAGCCCAGCCCCAGGACCCAGTTGCCCACCCATGCCTGCCTCGGGGGTCGCCATGTCGGGGCGAGCACCATCTGAGACCAGTGGCGACCCCCAGCCAGAGAGGCAGAGGGCCACCAGCTTCAGTGAGAAGGAAGTTGGTGTCCTGGTGGAGCATGTCCTGGGGCATTATGATGCCCTCTTCGGAAGACCACGCGCCAACAAGGAAGGACGGGAGAGGATCTGGGACGATGTAGTGGTTGCCATCAACGCGGAGGGGGTGGCAACCCGCGACATCAAGCACATCAAGAAGCGCTGGGAGGACTTGAGGTCCAGGACCCTCAAGAAGGCCCGGCGCCTCGCGGAGGGGGGCCGGGCACGCCTGAGTGACATCCAGATGAGGGTCCTGGAATGCGTAGACCCAGCGCTCCACGCCCAGATCCTTCGGAGGCAGACCCATCTGGAGTTGGCCGGTAAGTGGCCAAGCATTACTGTGTGAGACAGGGCATGTTGCAGTGTGCTGGTTGTCTGATACCTGCCTGTATGTGTGACATAGGCCATGTACGTATGTGTGTGTGCAGGGACATCATGGTCAGGCATGTGAGTACAGTGATGTGTGAACCACATGGTTGGTGCATGTGTTCTATTGCAACATGGGGGCTCTGTGCGGAATGGACACATGGAAGCATGGCAGTCTCTGTTCCTGGACATGGGTGGGGGTGAGGGATGGGTGCTGGTCCCATGTACACGTATGGTGTCCATGTGTGTGTGTCTGACCTGCGTGTCTGTGACTTGTAACTGCCATGGATGCATGACACATGTCTGTGACAATGTTCAGATTCACTGATGCAGCCTAGTCATCCTTGTATCCACTGCGTCTGTGGTGTACGAGGCCAGATGGATGGATCTACGGTGAGGTGTGTGCATGTGATGGCAAGACCCATGATGCATGTGAGTTTAAAACCAACATTGTATGAATCATGAGTCCCTTGGTCATGTATGCCAATGTCCATGGCATGCGCCATGCCTGTTACTGTATGTGTTTTGCCTGCACTGACCCATGTGTTGTGGAGGGACATGATGGAAGTGATGTATGACAGTGCCACTCATCTGCTGTTGCTTCCTGTCTAGGGGACCATTGTACAGTACCCTGATGCTTGTGTTCTATGTCTCCCTCTACACAGTGGCAAGTGAAGAAGAGGGCGGAGAAGGCGCTGTGGAGCAGAGCGGCGGGGATGCCACCACGGCTACAGCGGAAGGGGTGGGTGAGCCCCCACAGGGGCTTGCACCGGCGGAAGACGGCGTGGAGACATCCAGGTTGGTGGTTTCCACAGAGAGGGAGGAGGCCGCTACTGAGCCACACATGGGGCCTGGTGGGGGCATCCCCGCTGGTGCAAGTGGTGCAGTCCAGGGCCAGGGGCAGGAGGCAGCACAGGTCGCCGTGGAGGTGCCTGTGCATGTCATTGTCCCTGACACTGTGACTGCACCACCATGCACCAGCAGGGATGCCCCATCCCAGGCCCGTCCGCAGGTAGGGGAGATGTCCATGTCATCTGACACTCCTCTACCTGCGGACGAGGGGACCCCTGGCCGTGTGGAGAGGGTCCTGATTGGTGTCGCGTTGCGCACGGCTGGCATTCGTGATGAGTTGCATGCTTCGCGGGAGGAGCATGCACATCATCATGAAGATCACCGTGCGTACGTGAACCATTTGGGAGCCGCCATGGTCGGGGGTTTCCTACATGTGTGTGGCCTTCTGGCGACCCTCTCCTCCTCTGTGGTGGCTATGCGCCAGTCGTGCTCCATGCCGTCTTCCAGCCCAGATGCCACCAGGGCCCCCTGTGGACCTGCCCCGACCAACGCAGCCAGCTCGGTGGGGACCCCATCCCTGCCACAGTCGGGAGTCGAAGGTCCAGCAGGGGTGGACACACCAGCAACTGTCCCCCTGCAGATGGAGGATGTGCCGGCATCATCTGGCAGGGCACGTGCACGACGGCATCGGTGGATTCCATCAGCCTGGATGCCGTCGTGCTGGCAGAGGCAGTGACGTCGGAGGCAGCAGCAGGCTCGACGTGGGAGGCAGCATGGCTCCGGGCCATCAAGATCAGAGGGGCAGGCATCGGCCGGAGGGCAGGAGAACCCTGGGATGGCAGTGTCTTCCGTGTGGGAGCAGTTGGTCCAGCGGATAGGTGCGGAGCGGCAGCGGGCGGAAGAGGAGCGGCTCACCATGGTCAGGGCGGAGTTCTCCATGCGTCGGGCGTTGAGGCGGGCTGAGTGCCTCGAGGAAGCTCGCAGGGAGTTTGAGGTGGACACGGGGTTGTCCCTGCGAGACCTCGGGGCCAGGACAGAGTCCCGCCTCCGGGACATCGACATGGAGTTCGAGGATGCCCTGGCCGGCAACATCACAGAGTGAGCCGCAAGACTTGCCCGCTGCCATTGTATATAGTTCTTTAGTTAGTTAGTGTTAGGTTTCCTTTATTTTTTAAGTTTTTTTTGGACCGCTCGGACAATGGCCACTTTTCTGTATATATTTTTATTATTAGTTATTAGTAGTAGGTTTAATTTATGGTGTTGGGCTCATGGACCCTGGGATATTCTTGTACATAGTTTGATGTTTGGAAAACATTTGTTGGATTTTTATTTGTGTTCACCATGAGGCAATGGTTTTTCCTTATTTTTCCCCGCATTATTTTGCTTTGGACTACATTAGTTTTTGGATTCCTTTGTTTTTTGATTTTTTCTATTAGTTCTCGGACATGGACCATTTGTTTTGTCATCCCCATTGTTGTGTGTTTTATTTCTTTACTTCATTTTCATCTTTAATACATATATTTATTACTTACATTTGTGGTATTTTCTCATTGGTTTCATGCATGTCATGATATGGGTTTTGACATTCACTTGCACCCATTGTGTATGTGTGTGTGAGGGACATGTGTTCATTTACATACTTGCCATTGGGGTTGTATCATGTAATTGCATCTACTATGTGGGTGGATGCAATCCTTGGCTGGGTGTTTGTGCTGGGTATGCTGCCCATTACTGCCATGATTGCGTTTCGTCAGGACCTGGGGGCAGGGGGACATGAGTGGGGGCCTGCAGGGGGGTGGGGGTGCAAGGGGACATGAGTGGGGGCCTGCTGGGGGGTGGGGGTGCAAGGGGACATGAGTGGGACATGGTTGGGGGCCTGCTGGCAGGTGCCCCACAGTGCTGGGGGGTGGGGGTGCAGGGGGACATGAGTGGGGGCCTGCTGGGGGGTGGGGGTGCAAGGGGACATGGTTGGGGGCCTGCTGGCAGGTGCCCCACAGTGCTGGGGGGTGGGGGTGCAGGGGGACATGAGTGGGGGCCTGCTGAGGGGTGGGGGTGCAAGGGGACATGGTTGGGGGCCTGCTGGCAGGTGCCCCACAGTGCTGGGGGGTGGGGGTGCAGGGGGACATGAGTGGGGGCCTGCAGGGGGGTGGGGGTGCAAGGGGACATGAGTGGGGTCCTGTTGGGGGGTGGGGGTGCAAGGGGACATGAGTGGGACATGGTTGGGGGCCTGCTGGCAGGTGCCCCACAGTGCTGGGGGGTGGGGGTGCAGGGGGACATGAGTGGTGGCCTGCTGGGGGGTGGGGGTGCAAGGGGACATGGTTGGGGGCCTGCTGGCAGGTGCCCCACAGTGCTGGGGGGTGGGGGTGCAGGGGGACATGAGTGGGGGCCTGCAGGGGGGTGTGGGTGCAAGGGGACATAAGTGGGGGCCTGCTGGGGGGTGGGGGTGCAAGGGGACATGAGTGGGACATGGTTGGGGGCCTGCTGGCAGGTGCCCCACAGTGCTGGGGAGTGGGGGTGCAGGGGGACATGAGTGGGGGCCTGCTGGGGGGTAGGGCTGCAAGGGGACATGGTTGGGGGCCTGCTGGCAGGTGCCCCACAGTGCTGGGGGGTGGGGTTGCAGGGGGACATGAGTGGGGGCCTGCTTGGGGGTGGGGGTGCAAGGGGACATGGTTGGGGGCCTGCTGGCAGGTGCCCCACAGTGCTGGGGGCCGGGGGTGCAGGGGGACATGAGTGGGGGCCTGCTGGGGGGTGGGGGTGCAAGGGGACATGATTGGGGGCCTGCTGGGGGGTGGGGGTGCAAGGGGACATGAGTGGGACATGGTTGGGGGCCTGCTGGCAGGTGCCCCACAGTGCTGGGGAGTGGGGGTGCAGGGGGACATGAGTGGGGGCCTGCTGGGGGGTAGGGGTGCAAGGGGACATGGTTGGGGGCCTGCTGGCAGGTGCCCCACAGTGCTGGGGGGTGGGGGTGCAGGGGGACATGAGTGGGGGCCTGCAGGGGGGTGGGGGTGCAAGGGGACATAAGTGGGGGCCTGCTGGGGGGTGGGGGTGCAAGGGGACATGAGTGGGACATGGTTGGGGGCCTGCTGGCAGGTGCCCCACAGTGCTGGGGAGTGGGGGTGCAGGGGGACATGAGTGGGGGCCTGCTGGGGGGTAGGGGTGCAAGGGGACATGGTTGGGGGCCTGCTGGCAGGTGCCCCACAGTGCTGGGGGGTGGGGGTGCAGGGGGACATGAGTGGGGGCCTGCTGGAGGGTGGGGGTGCAAGGGGACATGGTTGGGGGCCTGCTGGCAGGTGCCCCACAGTGCTGGGGGGTGGGGGTGCAGGGGGACATGAGTGGGGGCCTGCTGGGGGGTGGGGGTGCAAGGGGACATGATTGGGGGCCTGCTGGCAGGTGCCCCACAGTGCTGGGGGGTGGGGGTGCAGGGGGACATGAGTGGGGGCCTGCTGGGGGGTGGGGGTGCAAGGGGACATGAGTGGGACATGGTTGGGGGCCTGCTGGCAGGTGCCCCACAGTGCTGGGGGGTGGGGGTGCAGGGGGACATGAGTGGGGGCCTGCTGGCAGGTGCCCCACAGTGCTGGGGGGTGGGGGTGCAAGGGGACATGAGTGGGACATGAGTGGGGGCCTGCTGGCAGGTGCCCCACAGTGCTGGGGGGTGGGGGTGCAGGGGCACATGAGTGGGGGCCTGCTGGGGGGTGGGGGTGCAAGGGGACATGGTTGGGGGCCTGCTGGCAGGTGCCCCACAGTGCTGGGGGGTGGGGGTGCAAGGGGACATGAGTGGGACATGAGTGGGGGCCTGCTGGCAGGTGCCCCACAGTGCTGTGGGGGTGCAGGGGGACATGAGTGGGGGCCTGCTGGGGGGTGGGGGTGCAAGGGGACATGGTTGGGGGCCTGCTGGCAGGTGCCCCACAGTGCTGCGGGGTGGGGGTGCAAGGGGACATGAGTGGGACATGGTTGGGGGCCTGCTGGCAGGTGCCCCACAGTGCTGGGGGGTGGGGGTGCAGGGGGACATGAGTGGAGGCCTGCTGGCAGGTGCCCCACAGTGCTGGGGGGTGGGGGTGCAAGGGGACATGAGTGGGACATGAGTGGGGGCCTGCTGGCAGGTGCCCCACAGTGCTGGGGGGTGGGGGTGCAGGGGGACATGAGTGGGGGCCTGCTGGGGGGTGGGGGTGCAAGGGGACATGGTTGGGGGCCTGCTGGCAGGTGCCCCACAGTGCTGGGGGGTGGGGGTGCAAGGGGACATGGTTGGGGGCCTGCTGGCAGGTGCCCCACAGTGCTGGGGGGTGGGGGTGCAAGGGGACATGAGTGGGGGCCTGCTGGGGGTGGGGGTGGTGGGAGACATGGTTGGGGGCCTGGTGGAGGCTGCCCCTGGTGACTGGAGGAGTGGGGGTGGTGGGAGACATGGGTGGGGGCCTGGTGGAGGCTGCCCCTGGTGACTGGGGGTGGGGGTGCTGGGAGACATGGTTGGGGGCCTGCTGGCAGGTGCCCCACAGTGCTGGGGGGTGGGGGTGGTGGGAGACATGGGTGGGGGCCTTGTGGAGGCTGCCCCTGGTGACTGGAGGGGTGGGGGTGGTGGGAGACATGGGTGGGGGCCTGGTGGAGGCTGCCCCTGGTGACTGGAGGGGTGGGGGTGCAAGGGGACATGAGTGGGACATGGTTGGGGGCCTGCTGGCAGGTGCCCCACGGTGCTGGGGGGTGGGGGTGCAAGGGGACATGTGGCTTGGCTGGGGGGCATGCCCATGGTGGATGGGCTGCCTGCAGAGGTCGTGGAGGGGGTAGAGGGGAGACCTGGGAGGACCCACACTGGCAATTCACCTCTTCAACTTCCCGCACACCTACGTAATACACTGCCCCACTCGCACAGACCCAATCGCGTGTAGGATTTCTCGCGCACCCCTGAAATCCACGTACCCAGCCCAATCGCGTGTAGATTTTCTCGCGCACCCCTGAAATCCACGTACCCAGGCCAATCGCGTGTAGAATTTCTCGCGCACCCCTGAAATCCACGTACCTAGCCCAATCGCGTGTAGATTTTCTCGCGCACCCCTGAAATCCACGTACCCAGGCCAATCGCGTGTAGAATTTCTCGCGCACCCCTGAAATCCACGTACCCAGGCCAATCGCGTGTAGAATTTCTCGCGCACCCCTGAAATCCACGTACCCAGCCCAATCGCGTGTAGATTTTCTCGCGCACCCCTGAAATCCACGTACCCAGGCCAATCGCGTGTAGAATTTCTTGCGCACCCCTGAAATCCACGTACCCAGCCCAATCGCGTGTAGAATTTCTCGCGCACCCCTGAAATCCACGTACCCAGCCCAATCGCGTGTAGATTTTCTCGCGCACCCCTGAAATCCACGTACCCAGGCCAATCGCGTGTAGAATTTCTCGCGCACCCCTGAAATCCACGTACCCAGCCCAATCGCGTGTAGATTTTCTCGCGCACCCCTGTAATACACGTACCCAGGCCAATCGCGTGTGGGGACACCCGCACACCCCTGAAATACACGCTCCCCGCTCTGCGTTTGCTGCTGCCCTTTGCGCTGGATTGGGGATTTTGATGGCTTTTCCCTGCGCAAGGGGCGTTCTTGGGGGCGTAACTGACGCTGCTGCAGGGTCGCTGCGCCACTCTGCGCCACGGCTGGTTGTGGATGTTGGAATCCATGAATACGCTGTGCGCCTGAATGTGTTTCGGCGCACGCGGCTGGTGCAGACTACCGCACGCGCACACTGTGCGCCAGCCGCGTGCGCCACTTGTGCGCCGAATTCTATGAATTGGCCCCAAAGAGTCTTTATATTCCTCAGATACCAGCGAAAGTAACAGCTCAAGTAGTGAACAAATTAAAAGGAAACATTTTCAAAAATTGAAGTACATCAAACGGTCCAAGAGATTGAATTAAACGAGCGGACACGGTTGAAAGAAACACAGGAAGTAATTATCTCCTCAGTGGCAATAACCCTAGCACCATTTCTTAGACCAATCTATGCTGATAGCTTTAATGAATAGTAAGCTGATTTATGTGGAATCAGTAATGGAAGCGTTAAAGGAAAAACGCACTAGAGAGAAGAAAAATGAAGGTCTGGTCCTCAAAACTTTAATTGATCTGTTACAAGATGCAAAAGCTGACAAGTGGATATTCCTTGAAGCTATTAAGGGAATTCAATCCAGTTTTCTTTCAGAGCGAAAAGTACCTATGGTTGAATCCTCAAAAACATTGGAAGACAAGGTGAAAAGTAATGCAGGAACTACAAGTATTGCTGATTCAACACTGATAGTGCACCCAAATGCGGTGACCTTGATTGAAGAAAATGAAAATACCCCCTCGAGCAGTGGCTTAACAGTCAATCTTCCAGAGGAATTAAAACAGAGTGATCAAACTAAGAATCCAATCGAGCTTGAGAAAAATGGGGAAGATACTATATCCTGGAACTCAATGTCAGTGTTTGGGAAAGTTGGAACAAATAAATCTGAGGAGACAAAAAACCAACCTTTAAAAATGAGCGGAAGGAAGCACACCTGCAAATCAAAGAACATAAAGAAACAAGACACAAAGAGATTTTGCGAATCCAGACGTTTCCTCAGAAAGCTCATGATTCCCGTAGCAAAAAGAAAAACTAGGCCCTGTGCATATGTCATTAGAGCCTGTTACCAAATTACCTGAAATGCCGGCCAACCTAATGCCATTACCAAAAGTAACAGCTGTTGCTTCATCACAGGCGCAAGAGCCTTTGTCTGAAGAAACACAAGCCTCTGACAAAATCATGCAAGAGCTACTGGACCTTTCAGTATATGAAACAGATGAAGTAAATGAAAACTGGAATGAAGAAAGGAGAATATGGGATTACAATATCTATGAAACACCAGATGTTTGTGTATCATCGCATGACACCAATAAAGAAGAAATAGAATTCCTGACCATGAGCCAAAAAAGGGAGCGGTCTGACCTCCTACTTCTTGATGGGTTGGACAAAGTGACAGATATTGCGCCTCAAAAAGTTGAATTACTTCAAGCCAAAAACATACCACAAAACAGTACAAATGTACACAAAAACTCGCAAACCCATCAAATGAAGATGTTAAAAAAATGGAAACAATAAATTAATGGAAAAAAACCTCCAAATTGAAGAGGTCAATAGGGTCCTAACATTAAAAACAATTGCAAACTCTACAGATGGTCTGATTCTCAATAGATCGGCAATCATGAAAATATTGCAATGTATACCCCAACTAAAAACAATACGATTGGAAGAAATATTGACAGTAAGATTTCCAAATGAGAACAAAAATGATGTAACTGAAATTATTCTTAATTCATGCCTTCATAATGTTGGAAGCAAAAGAAAACTTTCATTTGCTAAATTTTAGAATTGAGAAAAGTCAAACAAATGAAGATACCATGGATACAAACAGGAGTATCGATAATGTAAGATCAGAAATGAATATGCAACACGAAGTATCAAAGATCATAAGTTTGGAAAATCCAGCCCAAAATTCGAGCAAAGACAACTTAAATAAAATTAAAATCATGATCATCATCTATGGAACAGGCTTCAACCTCAGAGTCAAGTGCTAAAGAAGATCCAAAAGATTGGAATTGGTTGGCCGGTACCCTGGCAAAGAAAAAAAGTGAGGATTAGCGTAGGTGGACTGATAATGAAGAAAGTTGGAAGATTGGAAGTTGGAACACTCTGGGTTATAAGCACCTATTCAATGAGACAAATGAGCTATTAAGCGAGTTAACCATCATTTGCATGCAAGAGTCCTGGCTCAAGGAAGTTCCTTTGGTCGATGGATGTACTGTTCTGTTTAATCCAGCGAAAGGGGGAGAGATAGGAAGACCGACAGCAGGGTTAATGACGTTAATCAAGAATGGAACCTGCCTCTCCGTAATAGAATCATTGAACATAGGTGCCCATATACAATTAACTGTTCTACAGATGGAGTCTTGTGTAGACAAAAACAATGAGGAAATGTTGGTGTTAAATGTGTACTGGAACCCAATATACAAAGAACAATTTAACTTTTTGGATCAAGTCATGGAATGCATTGACCAAATGAGAGAAAAGTATACCTCCGCTTACATTATGATATGTGGAGACCTCAATGCAAACTGCTTTGAGGAGGAATGGCTAAATGCAAAAACAAAGTCCAGTCACGTGGAAAAAGCTGGATGGAAGAGACAGAAGCCAGAGGAATTCACAGATTGAACGGAAATACATTAGGTGACATACCACCAGCTACCACTTGGTCAAATGGTAAAACTCAGGAAATCCTAGATCATATGTGTACATCAGAAAATCTTCTATAAAGAATTGGGAACTTCAGTGTGACATCGACTTCACATAGCGACCATGAAATCATTATTGTTATGATAATTAAAGGCAAGAAAGTGGAAAACAGTAGGTGGAATGTGAAAATTGACTTGGAATCTGGAAGAAATCGCCTGAGAATAAAACCAAAGCACACATCCATAATAATAAAGAAGCTGCAATTACATCAATCAGAGGATCCAAAGTCAGAAGAATACAGTCTAACGCTACAGAGCTTCAAAGAAATGAATGAAAAAACAATGAAACCACATTTCAAGCCTAATCACATATATGATTTTGAAGTGACATGACAAAAGAAACAATTAAGACAAGATTTAAGGAAGTTAAAACGATCTAACCATCAACAGAAAAGAGAACTGATACATAAAAGAAACCCACAAAACAAAAACGGGCAAAAATCGCATAAAGCGATCTTGCTTCAGAAAGGTGCAGAAAATGTGTGCAGAGCTCTCAACAACACCAATACCACAAATTTGTGGGAGTTACTAAATGAAAAAGACAATGCAAATATATCTTGCAAATAAATCCAATAACAGAGAGTGTTTGGATCAGTCATTTTAGGAAATTATTCAATGAGTCAGAGGATAGCACTGGATTTAATAAAGAAGAGTGCAAGACAAAGGAAGAGTGGAATATAACCTTTGGCAAAGAAGAGATTAAGACACTAATCAACAAAGCTAGCAACTTGCGTGCCCCAGGCCCTGATGGGCTATCAAATGCAGTCTTAAAAACAGACCTAGAAAAATGGTCAGAATGTTGCAAGATGTTATTCAAGAGAATAACTAAAATGGGACGCACTCTGGAATCCTGAGTATCTGCAATTATCGTACCCATTTTCAAAAAGGGAGATTGGTCGAAGGCAACAAACTATCGTCTGATCGCCCTGTTGGACTGTGTGGGAAAGATGTTTGCCACTGAGATTTTGAACCGGCTGAAGAATTGGATCAAAGAGACAGGGGGTCATTATGACCCTGGCGGTAGGGGGTTAACGGTGCTGTTAGAGCCGCCGGCGCTGTTAACCCCTTACTCCCTCATTATGAGTTCCGCTCGCGGGACCCGCTAAGGACGTCCTTAGCGGGTCCCGCGAGTGGTCCAGCATGCTAACAACGGGTCTGTCATTAACAGGCCCATTGTTAGCATACTCCCCATTCCCATTGAGCCCTATGGGGGCTCAGATCGGAATGGGGATGCACTGGGTCTGGGTTCCCTGAATGGGGGAATACCAGGCCCCCCAAGGTCAGAATGGCCCGGTATTTCCCCATTCAGGGAACCCGGTACCCGGTATGGGGGTAGCCATGGCACTAAAAGCGGCATGGCTAACCCCATACTCGGAATGACCCTCATAGAGTGCTATGATAAAAGACAATCAGGATTTGTTGAACATGTGGAATGCTGTCTGAATCGACAGTTAATGGCATTGCTGAAAAAAGAGCTTTTGACAGAAATCAAAAATTATATTTGGCAAGTATTGATCTTCAGCAAGCCTTTGCCAGTATAAATAGAGACTTACTGTGGAGAAAACTAGAGAGTAAAGGCTGCCCTAAAGATCTTCTAAAAGCAATAAAAACGTATACACGAATGCATTGATAAGAGTAAAACTAGACCAGTGCGGCAACTTATCAAAAAATATTGCGACCAGAAAAGGACTAAAACAAGGATGTCCTTTGGCAGCCAGTCTCTTCTGTTTCTACATAAAAATCCTAGATGAAACTTTGGCCTTCCCTCCAAAAATCAACGGCACATCAGTCGGAAGACTATTATATGCTGATGATCTGATCATTCTGGATCAGACAATGATAGGCTTACAAATATCCTTAAACACACTTGAAAAATATGTAGCCGAATAATTAAAAATAAATGCAACAAAATCAGAAATATTAGTATTCGGTGATAGAAGAGGGAAGGGCAAGAAAACACTAAAATGGATTGAAATGACAACTATATAGAACCAAGTAACGAAATAAGATACTTAGGAATTCAATTAAGCACTGCAAAAAACGAAAACCCATGGAAGAATACCTTGAAAATCAAAGCATAAAGTCTAGCAGCACAAGGGAAAACTATAAATAAAAGATATGGGAAGTTTTCAATACAACCATTGATTATATTTTATAGGCAAAAGGTCATACCCTCACTGACCTATGGCGGAGAGACCTGCATCAAGCGAAACAGGAGATGGGTGGACCTCTACTTCGCTGACAAGGAGGAAGTAACAACTATAATATACGCAAAGTGTGTCCGCGGAAAAAAGCCAAATTAGGGAGGAACCCGTCTGTAGAACAGCGAGAGGGGCACCCAAATTCGGAACCACAGATCAAACCATACCAACAACAGAAACAGAAAAATTAGAAACCATAAATATTTTATTTGTATTTCATTGTATGTTTAAAATATACATATTAAATCATGTTTCGAGCACATTATCTAAATAATACCATTTAATTAGAGAATTGAAAAACACGACTGATAATTCAGTCAATACTAGCTTAATGTAGCCAAGCAGTCTGAACGTCATGCTGGGGAGTGCACCGTCCTGAAGAAGATGGGCATCAATTGTGAATCAGTTTAGATGCCTTGTACCATCGAAACTACTGTCTGTTTACATGTCAGACCCAGTGTATTCAATAGGTCATGACAGTATAGTGGTTGACGTACGGCACCCCCCCTTTTTCTGTTGGTCTTACCTTTAGAAGTAACCAACATTGCCTTGTCTAGTTAGCTGCGGTGGTTCATATATTGTTAAATGTGGCCGTAGCCTCTGACCGCCAGCTGGATGATCCCCTTCAACCGGCATGACCTTCAGATTCCTTGGCTCCTTATCCTTATCGTTGCTGTATATTTTGGCAAAGTTCTGCATGAGTGTAAAAGAGGAATGTCACCCATAATAACAAGTCTATCTTGACTGTCTATACTTACCCAACCTTTTATTCTTCTCTTTATTTTATCAAATATACCACACTGATCAATTTGAGCAGGCACCATCAATCGTCACTTATTATCCGAAAATGTAAAATATTTTAACCACTTTTAAAATCCATGCAACAATGTTTTTTTGTTCCTTCATTTACACTTTCTATAAATGTTTTGTATCTCATTGTTTTAGCATTGATATTTTATGACTTCTTTATTTATCTTTTCTTTGATTTTTATTCTCCTAATTGATTAATCTTTTGATAAAAAAATCTAATAATCACTTTCATTTTTTTTTACTATCATTTTATATCTATTAATCCAAACACAACATTTTATACTGACATATTAAAACCCCATATACATGTCTACGTCAATTACTTTTCACTGCATATGCCTTCCTTTACTACCTTTAGTAAATGTATCTCATCTCATTTTTTACTCCATCTTGGAGTTTGACACACACTCTTCTTATTGGCCTTGTCTCAGGAATCCTTAACACCCCTATTTGGAGTCTTTTTAGTGTGTGTCCTTCTACCCCTCTTGGAACCAGGAATCGAGGTATCTATTTCTCTTCTTTATAATCTCAGAAAATCCCATTATTTTTACACCTTTTATTTACAACACAATCCCTCCACCTATAGTTGCCACCTTCTATTTTCTACTAACATCGGTGGTTCAGCTCGAGTCCCTCTGCACCGGCTTTTCCTCAACCGACCAGTTCGCCTTCAGTCCGCGGGGCACCTGCGGGGATCAGGCAGGAATTTCATCAAAGAGGGACCTGTCAACCCATGTCTTCTTATAGTTGTTTTGTTGCGTGCCGTTCTCCGCAGGAAGCTCTGTGGTCTTCTGGCTAGTGGCGGAAGCAGACAAAAGACCAAAGATCTGAATCTGGGCCTAGGTCGATTAGACCTGAACCATCAGCACTGCTACCAAAATGTGCTCTAACACCTTAAAGCATCTCTTGTGCTTGATTGAATTACCAATAAAGATCTCAGACCAAATAACCAGACAGATATGACTTTATTCTCAGTTCAATAAAGCAGGGCAAACTGGCGAACAATGGACTGATGCTCGCACACTCACACACAAATTTTACTATACAGAGGTTATATACCCAATATGCGTTGTATATGATGTCATCCTATGTGGCAAACTGCAAAACCTATTGAAGGGAAGGGTTCATTAAGGGAACATATGTACCTATGGTATACGTAGGGGTTAGTACCTCATTGGCTGCCCCTTATTTGTAGGGCACACCTTGAACTACCTCTAAATATGTATAATACTTATTATAGCAGGGAAAATGGCAGCGGATGGGTCTATGCATCATTGTATGGCACATTGCCTCATAGACCCTCTGATTGGTTGGCATGCTCACCCAACCTTGGACTTTCACTTTGTTAGCAGCACGTAATAAAAACGAATCCCAGGTGCTTGAGTTAGGTCAGATTGCTCCCACTTTCCCAATTAATCCATCATCTCTCATCAGTCCATCCATTAAGCCAATATTTCCGATCTGTAGTTTACCTTGTAGTCTGCCCTCTGTTCCGAGACAGTCGCAGGAGTTTAAGCACATCACCATCTTCATCCAAAGCATAATGGTTGCCCTTGTTTTCGACTTCTGTATCACATCTGAAGAGACCACAAATGTGTCCATTTCGACCTTCTATTTACTGTTATTTGATATACTTATACTGGCTGTGCTTGTTCCTCTTGGCCTCTAGAGACTTATTCACTCCATCTTGTATAGACCTTATCCACTGTTAATTGTCTAATATTTGGCTCTTGCAAATGTTTTCCTCTTCTTTAATCTAAGAGAAATATGTCTTATGTACATGGCTTGTCTGTCTGCCTCCCTGTGTGCCTTGTAATTATTCCTTAATATAGCACCCTAACTCCCAGGCCAACATAGACTCCTCTTTATTCTGCATACGAAGCAGATTCTCCAACGTCTCCTGACTCTGCATCCCTAGTCTGTCTCTGAGGTAGCTCGATTGAGTCTTAAAATCAGCCGACTTCCATCTTCCTATCATAGACGTTCTAGCCACGTTATATTTTCCTCTATAGCAAGCTTCTGTATGTCTCATCTACCTTGCGCTACTGCATATTTACACTTATCGGCCAGTGAGTTACTTTATCTTCTTTGTTACAGCCTTATTTTGGTATAATTTACCACAAAAGCCAACATATTAAACATTGTCACATTTAAAACAGTGTCATCACAGGACATCAAGTCATGGGAACACATCAAACAAAATATCAAATCAAGGGCGATCACAGGGTTTTTCAAAGATAAGTTCATAAATAGGCATCAATTATCTCATACAACTAATAAATATTATGCAACAATTGGATTTACTAGGTGCAACGGTGTCTTAAGTTCATGATAGTCCAACAAAAACAAAGTAATAGAATTTTCTATGTCCCTTTATATTAGACAACAAGTCAATTATTAAGTAGCAATTGGGTTCATAAATTACAAATATGCCTAAAATGTATGGTGATTCAACAAGTACAGGATAATAGCAGCATTTTCCAAAACCCCTTCAGTTAGATAGTAAATAGCAATGAGAGCTCATGCCTAACAATACCGTTTAATTCCACAAATGGAGCAGCATGAATTCTTACGCAGCAATTGAATTTACAAAGTTCAAAAGTGCCTACGGTGCATGATAGTTCAACAAATGCAACATAATAGCAGCATTCTCCATGTCCCTTCATTTTAAGCAACAGGTAATTATTAAACAGCAATTGTGTTCATAAAGTGCATATATGCCTAAGGTGCATAACAGATCAACAAGTGCAGAACAGTAGCAGCATTTTCAAAGCACCATCAGGTAGATAGTAAGCAGAAATAAAACCCTTGTGCTACCAATAGGCCCAAGGATGTGTGATAGTTCAGCAGATAGAACAGTATGAATACTCGAGATTCCCAATGGTTAGGGCCAGCTTGAAGGTAAGGCCATACATTAGTTCCATACATTTAGAACTATTTCAACAATTTCAAACTCCTTCGCCATGTCCTAATCAAAAACCACCCGGTAGTAAAAGTAGCAAGACAGTCTTTGGCTGCTAGGCAGAGTAATACAGCCTTAGCAACAGTATTGGACAGAAAGTGGTATTAATGATTCTTTTCTTAGGTCTTCATAATTAGTGAAAAAAAGGAGGAAATGGACCACATCCTCCCCAGGGCCTAAGCAGAGATGTCATACTGTGCTAGAGTGGATTTTCTACCTGGATCTCATAGCAGCTAAGGGCAATATGAACTCCATGATGTCCAATGGTGCGTGCTGACATCCTTACACTCTTTCAGCATGTGGCTACATTCGGCATGGTTGCCTGAGTGCATATTGTCTCTCATACACTTGAAGCGGTATAGGGACAACACATGGGGTCCCACATAGAACACCTCTCCTGCTGTTCCAACATGACGGCGGTGAGGGGGTGGGAGCTAGGGAAACACATCCACCTGCTCCTTTACACCTTCACTGGGCTTTTCAGCTTAGGTTCATCACCCATGCCCATATCCAAAGATAACACCTTGGGAGTCCAATTTGACAATCTTTGCCCTTTAAGCATAAACATCAATGCCCTGAAAACATCAGTTCATCTACAGCAACATCTGCAGACAGCAGTGCTGCACAAAATAGACTACTGCACTAGCCCTTACCTCAGCCTCCCAAATTACCTGATTAAACAAATACAACTGGTCCAGAACAGGGTATCTAGACTCCTCTTCAGCCTAAAAGTGGTCAGTTAGCTTTGCGCTGACAAAAGTGCATGACTCGTAAGATATACTGGTATAAGGGTGAAGTACTTGACAAACCTGACCACCCAACTTTAAACCTTTTATGTTCCTTAAATCAACCCTCTTCAGGAAGAAGACTTCAACAGGACTTGGAATGAACAATCAGAACTGGAAGAAATATTGATGACATGAATCCCATCTCATGAACAATTCTCCGCTTGTAGTTTAAAAAGAACAAAACCGGAAGAAATTCCATAGACATCTGAACAAGAAAGCCTTAGCACATTGCTGTTGCTTATAAGCTCCAATTAAACACCATACATCTGATTAGCTCCATTAGAACGTTCCAGGTACTTTCATTGAAGACAATTTCCCAGATAGATCCCAGATGTGTTGTAATTAGTAAAATTACACCCCTTCTCATCTGTGTTTTCCTTCTGACCATCACTTATCTTCCTTTGTGCCCTGAAATGACAAGGGGTTTTCGTATGGCACATATACACATGAAATATCCTTGTAATGGTGAAGGTTGTCTGGGAACACTAGCCTTCTTAAGCGACCATAGTAGTGACAGCTGGTGACCTGATGAGACCATCTCTGTTGCAAGGCCTCAGGACTCCTTGCCCGGAGTCCCTTGCTGTGAACCCCACACAAAACCTGACGCGAGAACATGAGGCCAGCAGGAAACTGACAGTGAGAAAAGCTAGCCATATCAAGATTCCTTCAAGAATCTGTATAGATTGTGTATACCTTTAAGGGTGTATTTCCAGCTTAAGGTAAATTCCTGTGGCGTGTTTTGTTGTCATACTGCATCCGGAGACACTATAGATGACCAAACCTGCTACTGGGAGTGCTGGCAATACGGCAATGTCTTATCTATAGCTCTTTCCTACTATGAGCATGAAATGTCTAGATACCTGGATCTGGTTCCAATATCTGATGAACACCTGTAAGATTCTGAAACATAGATTTGACCCCTTCAGGAGAATTGCCCCAACAGATGAATTCAAGAAAGCCCTCAAGCTCCATCTACCCCTCATTAAAAAGGCAAGGATTTTACATTCTCCCCACAACAAACCCATTTCCCTTATCACTATCAAACTGCACTTGCACCCCCTTTAAACATTCGATGTTTGTCCCATATTTATCTGCCTTGCCCCCAGTCATTTTCTACTTTACCCCAATATTACCTAGTTCAATTTCCAATCAGCATGTTCTTTCATAAGGCGTCCACTTGAGGGATTGCCCAGTCAACCATATGTATCTTTGTATGGTCTTCTTTTCGATACACCACACATTCATTCAACATGTACACTAAAAAACAGAGCACTACTGCTGCTACAACCCAACTTGCAGCACAGGCAGCTTCTGAAACGGCAAAAGAAACCTGACCATGAGTACATTGCAAGTAGCAGTGGGATATTCCCTCAATAGACCCGCCGATTAAATCATAGCTTTGAAGAAGCCCTTGGCAACCATCTACTGCTACTTTGGACCCTTTAGGTAACGCACAGTTTGTTTAACAAAGAGGAAATGACCTGGGGCTCGTACATTGTAGCAACCGGAAAAACTTATCAAATCATGTATTGCTACATTTGAACACTGAAAGAATACAGAGACATTTGGAAATGCAAAGTTTACTCAACATTATCTTTGATCCAATGCCTTCTTGGCCTTGACGTAAATGCAACTTCAATGTGGTTTACTCAGATTAACACGTATTGAGCCAAAAACTGCTCATGTATATTCTTTTACATTCTACAGTGAATACTTACCCATTTTTGTAAACACTTTCTTGTTACTAATCTCATCACTGACAACATATACATGTTTGCTAACTCTCTTGACTACAGCCATCCTAGGTAAGTGGAGGTAAATTAAGGGAGACCAATGCCTTTTATGATTGGTGAAGGACCACCCTGGGCCTGGAACACAGTCTCCAAAGAGATTCCTTCCAGCATGCCTGGTATATTAATGCAGCACCATTCCATATTATCCCAGTAGCTGACATGTAAAGTAAGTACCTAGGCACATGACAGTACCACCTGCATAATTATGTTTAGCTTAATATTTGATAGCAGTATTTAGCTTGATGTGAAAGAACTTGGCAATTTAAAGTGATGCTTAGCCTTTGTTTGCAATACATGCATCTTAGGGTAACACCAGACCTAAAGTAGGCCTAACTTGCTATATGACTACACAGCCTAAAACATTGTGTGAGTAGAGTACCTATTTCCATGATTCCAATGGCTGGTAAACTGTGGGGGTACTTGGGTATTTGATAGAATTATCGGATATTCGAGCGCTGCACCCAGGACCACATGGCAGTATGTGGTCTTCATAGTATGCACCTAGGCATATCATTTTTTTTTTTATGTGTTATTGTTTAAAGCGCAGCCTTAGCTCGAGAGCAGCAGAGTGCTGTATGGGTAGCCAGTATTTGGGCTGGCATATTTTAAGAGTAGCACAGTACTGTGAGGTCTGTGAGTCAGTATGTGCATCCATTGACATTAGTCCTTGGTCAGGGGTTGTTGACTATGAAGCGCGTCCCACACCTGTACTCCTAAATTATTAAAGGATGTGCCATCGTGTGTCTCATCGCCTAACTTTACTCCCGGATACCCAGCTTGAAACCACACGTTTCTAGCCCGATCACCCACAATCGCAACAAGTAGTCTTTTTATATCCACCACAGCCAAGGAGATCCCTGCCGCTGTTTTTCAAAAGCATAACTCCATTTCCCAGTTCTGCCAATAAGGGGCTGGAGCAGCTTAATCAATGTATTATTATCCATTTGAACCAAGGGCACATAGTGCATCCTGCACAGACCTTTGTGCAACAACAGCATCTGGGAGCCGATACTCCGTCCTTCCTTACATCCAACACTTCCCTTTCTCCTTGTTGCTGCCACCTGCCCAACACCTATTTCTTAACTGTGGTCCCCACAAGATCTCCACTCCTGGGTGACCTCCGGTGCCTGTTGTGCATCCCCTTCATCGTCCTCAATCACATCCATGGTATCCCATTCGTCGTCCCTTAAATCTCGATCTGCGTTCCTGTCAGACCTTACGGTCCCGTATCCTGTGCTTCCCGCTCACCCGGCACCACCCCAGTCGTTCTCAATGTGCACATCCTTCATAGCTGTACTATCTAAGCTGAACAAAATGTCTTCCATCCTCTATTCATCCAACCGACTCCCCTTCTTTCCTCCCCCTTCATGCGCCGCCCTCAGTTGAGCCAATTCTACCTGTGTAGTCTCCAGAGAGTCTTCTAATTCTTTCATAATCTTATTATCCTGGAACAGGATAGCACTCTGTGTTAATCTGTAGGAGGCGCGGCAGTAGCCAGAGTTGGCACATATGTTGGGTTTGTATAACCTGTGGCTGGGCGAGTGGTGAGTGGGTAAATTCCTGTATGTGAGAACACAGCCTTGTTCCCCCTGTGTTTGTATTTGTATTTGTTAAATTTATAGAGTGCTTTAAGCCAAAGTGCTTGTGTTGTTATGGGCACTGCATCTGGGGCGACCCATTCAGTGTTTTGTATCCACCCTTCATCAGGGTCCTCCACATCCTCTATCATCTTCCACATATCAAATATCTCTTTCCTCTTCACAAGTTATTTCCCTTTCTATTTAGTAGCTAAGAATGTGCTCATGTGCTCCAATATCCCTCTATTGTGGGTGCCCTGCTCTGGCCAAGAGTGGAGCATTCCTATGTGTGTCTCTACCACCCATTGTTTGTGAAACTTCTCTATCTTGTCTCTGTTCAGTGCTAGAGCAATATACATATATTTCAATGGCCTTTCCCCTCCCATCTTTGCAGTTTTTGCAATCAAAACCCCAACCTTTAGAATTATGCACTGCAAACACTTATACCATCAAAGTCACTACTAGTCCACCGTCCCGGCTTCTGCATTGCCCACTTTCAGCACTCCTGTTTCCTCCCCCCTCCACACTCGCATGATCGCACACTATCACACTACGAACTTTCAAAACAAGCTATCAAAACCGGCCCACCTCTGGCTTTGCACATTTTAAACACAAAAAATGTGTAATACATTAAATATAACAAGCTAAAATAACAAGCTAAAACAACAATCACTACTTCAACCGATCCCACTAATTATACAGAGCTCTTATTTCTTTTTTTTCTCCTATCCACAAAACAAATGGCGCCATCATCTTCCCTCACTTAGAAAGGTTCTGTAGTAATATATATAGCGCTTTGTAATATTTATAGCGCTTTAGAGTATACAGCGCTTCACTAAATGTGATGAATTTTTATTTTTGCCAGCAATAATGTGGCACACCCATATAGCAATTTTTATGTGGCCAGTATAACATGGGAATAAGTTGCTGGTGGCATGCAAGGTACAGGATTCATGATGCAGCAAAAAGCTCAATATGAAAATGCAGAGAGTAAAAGTGCACCAATATTTTTTTTTCTTCTTTTGAATACCTCATGCATAGAAGCCTACATTATTAAACATTATCTATATAACTGACTGTCTTAATTAACAATTACTAATCACTAATGATAACCTTAACATTATAATGTTGTCCCATGTACAAAATGAGGTGAAAATACATATTCTGAAATTCGTTTTTCAAAAGTGCACTGGCAATTTTTTTTCTTCTTTCTCTTTCTGTGTTTGCAGAAAGCAGAAAGTATGCGCGCAAAGGAAATAATAATTGAAACAGTTGCTCTGTGAGCAAAGATTCTATTGTGTACAAGTGAAGGGTGATGCTGCCTTTCAACCTGATTGGAGGAAAGTGTCGGCAGATATATCACGTAGGCAAAGTGGGTAGGTGCAGAGCTCTGCTATGGGGAAAACTGACAGAGGGACGTTAGTTCGTGTTGGCTGGGCTCTGGAGATAGATGTTCTTGGTGTCACTGGCACTGGCTTGAAAGTTTCGCTGTGCATCCCAGACACTAAGATAACAGGGACAGCTCATGCTGACTGGGCCTGTTCTTCGGAGGCGAGCAAAGGAAGGTCGTATGTGGTAGAGAGCCACAAATATTTCTGGTAAGCAGAGCCAGTTTAAGTGAGGTTACTGTGTGCCGTTGTACGAATGACCAATCTAAACATATCAGATAGGCAGAGTAGCAAGGGAAACCCTCTGCATCTTGATTCGTCATGTGTATAAAGTTAAAAAGCTATTCATTTTTTTTTTTTTAAAAAGCTTGTTTGCTCGTTTCTGTATTCTTTCTTCTTTTCTTTTTTGTTACAGATTATGGAAAATGCATATGGCAAGATTGCTATTGTGATTTGTATTTGCAATACAAATAATATATAAAAGCAGATTGTGTAGAGTTTTTTATATTGCATTTGGGATTGTATTTGTGACACAGGGGAGATTCATTAGCTACAAAACCATTATATTAAAAAAAGACAGTCACAAGGGGGTATTCACATCTGCCTGTTCAGCCGAGCTTCTCTATCACAGTGTCCCAATAACGGCCTGCACTCTCCTAGGAGCCATGACTCGCTCCAAAGAGCAGGCAGTCATTCTGTGAAAACTGCTCCTGCACAGCTCTCTGGGTTGCGAGCTTGGGACTGGTCACTATAGGTGAAGCGGCTTGGAAGTCTCCATCGTCGCAGAGGTCGTTGGGATCACGTCTGGGTCACCAAATGTAGGAATCCCTCTGAACGCTCACTCCAGCTAAAAATATAACCCACTAGAGAAAAAGGCCAAAGACACTTCTTAAAAGGATAACAAGTATTTTATTCCTAAATAATAAGAGTGCACCAGCAAAGAGCTCTGCTGCTGATGAACTTTCTGACAAAATGTGCATGAGCAGCACATTACGAAGATACATGACATCATCAGTGACATTATTACATACAGTAGAAACCTGCACAGCTTGTTTTTAGACACCCCATACATAGCCTGCCCACTCCATAAGGGATGCCAGGTCATTGGTCCCAGCCTCTTCTGCCCATCTTCTTCCACATGGGTGATGCTGCATTCGCCATAGGTCAAGCGGTGGTGGCTAGTTGGCAGTTATGTGCAAAGTAAACAATACATTTCTATCTATGTAGCAGTGCACCTGGTACGAACAGACAGGGGCCCAAGGGGAACAAAACGAGGTCCTACTAACTCACAGTATTCGCTCGATTCCAGACTGGGCGGCACCTCTCCAAGGTCTTCCACCCTCGTTTTGGGCTATAATGCTATCCCTCCCTGCACCCCACAGAACGAATCACGTGACCCAGAAGTGAAGGCAAGAAAGCTGTGCTTTCTGCTCTTTCTTGATCGATCGGGGGTTTAACATCTTTATGATATGGGGCTGCCTGGTACCTTTGAATACAGTGGTCTTATTGCTAGGGTCTTTTGGTGACTGGTGGGGGTGGGAGGCCGGTGCTCTCTTTTCGTGGGATTGTACATCTCTAGGTGTATGATTGTAGTATGAGGGCCCATTTGCACCTATGAATCCTCATTTTCCAATGTTGCTCAATCGGTCCCCCTCAGTGCTTCTCCTTATGAAGCCGTTCCTATGCTCCTCCCCTGTAAACTTCCCCTATCAAGCCCTCTATGCTTCTTTCCTGTGGGCCTTCTGTCCACCGTCCCCCCATTCCTTCTACCCTTCTGAGGTCCTTAACTGAACCTATGATGAGAGACACTTGAGCTTTTTCATTTGTCTGGGACTTTTTTCTGCAGATGGAATGCAAATCTATGTTGGATCCCTGTAAGAACCCTAAACCACTCCAGTTAGGAATTTCCTAACACACCCTGTCTCCTTTGGGAGTATCCTTGCACGGTTATCAGTATGGACTGCCTTTCTTAGTGGTAATCTACATTGTGTGTGTCATGTGTTACTTTTGTCTGGCATGCATGCTTTACCCCAGCTTGTCCTTCACTGGAACCTCGGATTGAAATCCAGTGTGCAGTCCTGCAGCTATCCTTTGTTTTTACGAGAATGAATGGGACAGGTATGTTTCCAAGTATGGGCATTGCTTCAGCCTGCCTAGGAAGGATAGGGAGTACAGAACCAAGACAACAGCAGCCAGTATTTGAATGGTGTACAGATTCCTGGCCAGAATCTGCATCAGATGTGAAGTCCAGGAAGATGCACAGGAATGGATTGAATGTAGTATTCACCAGTGACTGGGTCTTTGAAAGACTATCTCCAGGCTGAGTGGATACAGGTGGCCTGGTGTTGCCAAATTAAAATTGAGCACATTTTGAAGCTGAAATTGATGCTACTCTAAATTCTTAAATTAATATTTCTAAACAAAGCATGTGAATTTGAGTTCAAATCCAGACGCCTTTCAAGCATCCAGATATATCTGGCTATGGCACTGCAGGTCTTGGGCAGGAGGTATATCTGGCTCCGGCACTGCAGGTCGAGCCAGTAGATATATAACTGCATAAACCCTTGCCCGGCCCCAACCCTCAAAGAAATTTTTGCTTCTACCTGCGCAGGAGAACACGCAAGAACCATCATAAATGACTCCCTTTCCTCAGGAATTTTTCCCGACTCATTCAAAACGTTTCATGTCAAATCACTAATAAAAAAACCTTCCCTCGACCCTCTCGAGCCCAAAAACTACTGCCCCATCTCAAACACCATGTTCCTTGCCAAACTCATCGACCGAACCGCCTACTCCCAACAAAATGCCTTTGTCGAAGCCAACAATCTCCTAGACCCAACTCAATCAGGTTTCAGAGCCTGACATGGAACTGAAACCACCCTAATCTCAATCTGGGATGACCTTAAAAACACGGCAGACTCTGTGGGATGCGCCGCATTAATCCTTCTTGACCTATCCGCTGCATTCGACACAAACAATCACTCAATCCTCCTTGACCGCCTCTACTCCCAAGGAATTCGTGGAACCGCTCTCAAATGGACAGCATCCTTCCTCAAAAATAGGAACCAAATAATCCTACTCTCCACTTATTCCTCCCAAGCCTGACCAGTCGACACGAGAGTTCCACAAGGAGCATGCCTATCAGCCCACCTGTTCAATCTCTACATGGCCACCCTCCCACGAATAATTAATTCCCACAACATCCTGTGCTGCAACTACGCTGATGACTCTCAACTAATTCCAAAACTCCTGAACTCAAAACCCAACTGCTGACCCGACCTTGCTTCCTGCCTCCTCGACATAGAGCTCTGGATGACCACAAACCACCTCTTGCTAAAGCCCTCCAAAACCAAAATCATGGTATGTGACAACACCTAACTTCTTCCACACCCACTACCCTGGCCATCTGCCATGGGCAACTCATCGACTCCCTCTAATTTAGTAAAAAACCTTGGATGTACCCTAGAATCTGACCTAACACTCTCGCGCCAAGTCAACAACATCTCAAAGTCCTGCCACTACCACCTTAAAACTCTTAGGTGCATTTTTCCATACTTCTCCTTTCCCAACTGACTCTCCGCTGTCCAATCAATTGTTATAACAAGACTGGACTACGCTAACCCCCTCTACCTCGGAGTCCATGCATACCAACTGACTAAACTACAAAGAGCACAAAACGCCACAGCCAAACTGCTACTAGTGCTTGGCGCGAGAGACCACATCTCTCCAGCCCTCAAAACTCTGCACTGGCTTCCGGTTGCCCAAAAGGTGTCCTTGAAAACCTCATGCATTTCTCACTGAGCACTGCATAAAACCGGACCTCAATATCTTCAAGACAAACTAAAACCCTTTCAACCTGCACTTACTCTAAGATCAAGCTCAGCCGGCCTCCTAGTCATACCAAAAACAAACTCAGTCAGGTTAGGCGGATCATCATTCTCAGCCTTGGCACCCACGCTGTGGAACGCACTCCCACCCCACATCCGACTCACTGAAGACCTCATGTCTTTCCGCAAATTACTGAAAACTTGGCTCTTCCCCTAAAACCGACCCCGAACTCAATCTAACTCAAACTGGATAACAGCATCTCAATGACCTTGCCAAATGCTAGATCATACATAGCAATGCAGCATCATGATCCGAGCGAGAAATCGAAAACTATTAACCTCTATTGGTTAGCTAAAAAGGACAAACAAAATAGTATGAGTTAAAAATGATCTAACCTGCGAAGTAGATAAAAAGAATAAGTTGTACGAGAGCAGTAAAGTGGCTGAAATTAATGAAATGGACAAAATAAATGTAATGGACAAGAGGATCAATGTGGACTTGAGGAATACAGTGGATAACAACAATTTAAGTAACCCAGACTACTAGATCTTAAATAACAATAAAACAAATAACAATACAACATCAAGATCCAAGCGAGAAATAGAAAACTAATAAGCTCTAATGTAAACTAAAAAGGACAAAACAGAATAGAATGAGTAAAGTAGATCAAAGCAGTGAAGTGGATAAAAAGAAAAATTGAACGAAAGCAGTAAAGCGGTTGAAATTAATGAAATGGATGAAATGATTGCAATGAATGAAAGGAACTAATTGGACGAAAGGAATAAAGTGAAGAGGATGAAAAGATGAATACAGGAGACGGATGAGTGCACAGACAGATGGCATGGAATGTATAAGTACATGGTATAAATGGAAAGTACAGAATAGACGATTCAAGTACATGAGACGGGTGTAGTGCATGGGACAGATGGAGAGCATGGAACGAATTGAGTGCGTGCGACAAGTGACATGGGCTGAACCGATAATGCAGGATGAATGAACGAAGTGAGTGGAGCGGATGAAGTCCGTGGAGTGGATGAAGCACATAGAGCGGATGTGTGCGTTGAGCGGATTAGTGCGTTGTGCGGACAAGTGTGTAGAGTGGATGACTGTGTAGAGCAGATGAGTGTGTAGAGCGGATGAGTGTGTAGAGCGGATGAGTGGGTGGAGTGGATGAGTGCATAGAGCGGACGAGTGCGCAGTGTGGATGGGTGCATAGAGCGGTTGAGTGCATAGAGCGGATGAGTGCGTAGAGTGGATGAGTGCATAGAGTGGATGAGTGCATAGAGCGGATGAGAGCGTAGTGTATGCGGATTCAATTCAACACTACAGCTAAATCAATGCCTAGTCTGGGATGCTGATGGAAACCCTTATTGATATATTTTGATGTCCAGTTCATGTACTCTGGATGACAACCCTTATATCACACCCCTCTCTTAGAATCCCCCTGACCCCACTGAGCCAAGAAGTAGGTTTGTTTCGCAAATCAAAAGGTTTTATTTGAAAAATGTAACTATATATATATATATATATCACACTTCTATAGTAAATTAATATTTGATAGCACACTTGTGAGGATGATAGTGATCAACAATGGATAATGTTACAGTGGTACACTCTTTTTGATGGTTTAGAAGTGCCATAGAGAGGATGAAGTAGCTGAGAATGCTTTTATGGCTTCAAGGACGGACAATGTAATGATGAATAAAATGCAGTACAGAAATAACTTGATATGATTTAGCAAAAGATAATATAATCACTTTTTCTCTGGCAATTCATCCCACCCCCCCACCCCTTTGCAATGTAAGAAATGGAAGGAGAGCACACGGTCTTCAAGAATCCCAACAAAATGCAATACGAAATGCAGTTCCCCCCCTAGCAAGCTTAGAGAAAAACAGATATGATTTTAAAACACAGGCCCAAAATGCTTTGAATGTGGTGGCAATGAAGTGAAATGATGCTAAAATTGATTTTAATTCCCTGTAGGAGGTTCAGGGTGAGTGATATCTAGTTTATATTAGTTCAGGCTCACTTTAGCAATGCTCTATGAGTAACTAGCAGGTTAAAAAGAATTTTAGCAAAGGAAAGCAAGGAGCTGCTGATTTTTACACGTGGCTGAAATTGTGCAAAATGTCAAATCGTGGCAAATTTAATCACGTGCGTCGAGCATAATTAAGGAGTAGCAAGTCCGTTCTAGGTTCGTTGGAAAGCCTACAATCTTAGCTTTAAGATAAATTTCGCTCCTAGCACAAACGGTTCCGGAGATACGGGCGATTTAGTCAAGGTAGTTTTTCGGATTTGAAATTTTAAAGCTCAGAATGACAGATGACAGTTTTCAGTTTTAAAGATGACAGAATGACACGATTCTAGGAGGCAGTTCTAATAGGCTAAAATAGTTTGAATTAGATTATTTTAAACTAAGAGATTGGTTTTGGCACAGTGAGTACTCACACTATATTTTTGAAATAAGCCGTCAAGGCCTGGTCAGGTTGGACGGGAATTCCGGCGGGTGGTTCTGAAGTCCCGGCTATCTGGGTCAGCTCTGCTCTCTGGGTCTGTGAAGCACCGGTTCTGCTCACAACTGTCTGGTTTGTGGTTCTCTCTGGTTTCGGATACAGCACTGCTTTCTGGATACTGCTACAGGTTCTCGCAAAAGTTATTGGCAAAAAATTCAAACAGGTCGCCCGGCTGTTGAACAGTTTGGTTGGTTTTGAGGCCTTCTGAAGAGGATTCAGCTTGTGGATTCAGGCCTCTCTGCTACAAATTCTGGAGTTTGATGGATTTGAAGTCTGGATCTCTGGATGTGAAGTCTGAAGTCTCCCGGCAAAGCGCCCCGCAAGAAAGTGGAAAGTGAATGTCCCCACCTCTCCTGCACTGTCTGCTTTGTCATTGGCCCAATTCTCCCCTCTCCCATGATTGGAGGAAGGAAATGATTGTCATCATGATGAGTTCTGTTTATGGGTCAGAGGATCCTCCCCTGGTCAATTTGCCCACAAATCTATATTTGATTCAAATACATATTTCCCAGATACACAAGTGGTTGACATTACATGTACATATTACAGATGAATTAAGACAGGTCTCTGTTCAAGCCTCATGTTCCTACGAGCTAGGATTCAGAAATGACAACATTTTGCGCTTTTTGGTCGGTTTACCAATATCGGACATTTACCAAAAATTACACAAATGTGCGCAAGGAGTATGGACATTAATTGATGAAGTATCAGATTTTTAACATGCAGACATTTGGAGTAAGACCCTATTTTCCGCTAGCAACCCCCCAGAATACACCACAGGGTCCTAACACCTCTTAAAATGTGCACGGAAAAATCCCAAGAATAATATTATTTATATAATTTTGACCAGTCCGCACTATGAGTTATCTATCTTTTTAAAATCATGCCCTGGTCAAAAAGTGGTGTGGCTTCCCACATCACATGGTGGAATAACTGGTTTATCCACTTCCCCCAAGCTCAGCTTGCTAGCAGAGGCACTGCCCCTCCCAGTTTCTCCCAAGAGGAAGCCATTTTATGACCCCCCCAATATAACATTTGGCTGAGTCCAGGACAGGGCTTTGTTCAACTTCCTGCAGTCCCCAGGTGCTCCTCCCCTAACCCAATCAGAGAGGTGTCATCTCCTTTTGGCAGGGGCAGCAGGATGCAGCTAGGCCTGGGAAGAGTGGCTGAGCCGGTTTCTCCTGTCGGGGGTAGTTGTCAGGCAGAATTCAGCTAAATGTCACTTTAGTTCCTAGTTTAACTCAAACTTACAATTTTTACACAGGCAGCTAGAATGCTGATTCTAAGTTCAAACCATGACATTTAACAGTTGCAACTATGTGACACTCAAAAGTAGGTCTCAAAAGTAGGTCACTCATTTAATTTAAACATTTCGATTTTAGTGGTTTTAAATCCAATTTCAATTAAGCTGCTGACATCCACAGCTCAGCCAGTTTTGTTATAAACATTGTTTTGGGCTCTTCATCTTCCCAGATTTTGTATGCACACAACAGTTCATTCTGCCAGATGTCTGCTGGTGTTCAGTAAGATTTTTAAATATCCTGCAATGTTCGAAATAGGCACTTTGAGCTTGCATTCAGGAAAACAAAGGTGATTTTAAGGCGCTTTTGTTCTAACAACACTGTTATTTTTCCTTTGACACCACCTTTCACCCTGGCGCTTCCAGTCCATCATGCTGGCACTGGTGGGTGGCAGCTTAGACAACCATTTTGGTGTGCGCACAACCGCGCGGTTTTCCTGGTTCTGGGATGGAATGATGGGCGGCGACAGTTCATCCCCACATCCACCCAGTCTATTGATTTAGTTTTGTTCTGGGATAGAATGATGGGCGGCGACAGCTCATCCCCACATCTACTCCGTCTAATAATTCAACATGGGCCAAAACCCTTGACAAACCCCCCCGCCCGACTGCACTTTGAATTTGAGTCGAGGGGGAGTCGGGTGCAAAGAATGTTTTGATCCACACGCTGGTATGTCCGCATCATCTTCTCCCAATTCTGTAGATGGCACAGTTCTGCATCTTTTCCTCCATCCAGTTGGATCGATCGGTTCTCCTCGCCGGTCCTGATGGGAATATTGGGCAGTACACCGGGCCCCTCGGATCTTTGCTCCCGGTCCCTGGGTCGTTCTCCTTGGTCAGTCTCCATGGTTTCATCTCTCCTAGGATGATAAAGCAAAGCGGCAATACACATTCCTAGACATTTTCCACCAGTATTAATGGTGTGGCGAACACATACATTTTATAAATCAGAAGATATGAACATATACATTTTTTTTTAAAATTCGGAGACAAGAACATATATATTCAAGAATCACAGAATTTTAAATGCTATATGTGGAATATTTTAGGGTTGGAACTGAATTACTCTGGGGCGCCCCTCTGGGATTCCAGTGGATTCCTCCAGTTGTTGCAGAGTGTGCCTGGGATGGCAACACTTCAGCTGATTACTATGGACCCACTTATCTTCCCCTTCCGCCAAATTAACTTTGGGGATGCGGATTTTGCAGGCAACAGGGGAGATCTTGTCTATAATTTCAAAGGGTCCCTTCCATGTAGACAAAAATGTTCGCTGTTTGCCCTTGTTCCTTTGGAAATTGTATAGATAGACCCGGTCTCCCACATCATATTCCTTCCTGGTGGTTTTCAAATCATAGTGCGTTTTCATACTCTCAGCTGATCTTTCTAGATTCCGCTGAGCATAGGCAAAAGCATGTTGGAGGTGTTTCCTTATATTATCCACATACTCATGAGTTGTGGAGGCATTTATCAACGTTTGCTCTTGGGTTCTGTAGAGCAAATGCTGGGGAAGCACCATCTTGCGTCCAGTCATCAACTCAAATGGTGACATTTTAGTTACAGACGAAGGGGTAGATCTGATGGCCATTAGGACCAGAGGTAGTCGGATATCCTAACTTGGCCCAGAATCTGCCACAAACTTTTTTAATATGCTCACAATGGTTCGGTTGTATCTCTCCACTGCTCCAGAAGAAGCTGGCCTGTAATCAATATGTAGCTTCCTTCTGACCCCCAGTATCTCCCACATCATTGTAATTACTTCACTGGTGAAGTGGCTACCCCTGTCTGACTCAATCCTTTGAGGTAGACCAAAACTGGAAAAGATGTGGTTAATCATCAGGGCAGCTGCTGTTTCTGCCTTGCAGTTTGGGGCCGGGAGACATTCCACCCACTTGGTAAACAAGCATGTAACGGTCAACATGTACTTGTTTCCTCTAGACGAGCGAATTACATGGCCTACAAAGTCGATTTGCAAATCTGACCATGGCAGTGTCATCCCACTCTTTTGGAGAGGCGCACGGTGTGTGAGGGATGCTGGCTGAAATTGTGCACACACAAGACACCCCTTCAAGTATTGGTCGAGGTCCTGCCCCATGTGTGGCCAGTATGCAACCTCTCTTAAGATTTCAAGTGTTGTATGAAACCCCCTATGACCGGCGGTGGCCGCATCATGGGCGTGACTTAACATCAGGCTTCGGAATGAGGTAGGAACCACCCACTGATCATGGCCAGCTTGGGATTTCCTTATCAACAAACCGCCTTGGATTCGGAACATTTTTGGACATTTCATCAACACTCTTAGGTCCTCTTTCCCAATGTAATCGGTATCCATCAGGGGAAAGTTCTCAGGGTCCTCAATGTGTTGGTAAAACTTACCAATTATTAGATCCTCCTTTTGAGCCGTAATTAAATCAGCATCAGGGGTCTCCTTACTCCATTGTGCAGTTGAAAAATCATTGTGAGCATTTGTCTGGGACCTAGTGATAGCAGTGACCTGGATTTCCCCCAACAGGGACCCTATTTCTATTAGATCCCCTTGGATGGCCCCGGTTTTGGCCAGCTGATCAGCTAAGTCATTTCCAGTTTGGTCTGGTCCCTCTACTTTGGAATGACCCTTGATCTTTTTCCAGTAGATGGTCATCCCATTCGATGTGACCAGATCATCAATATTTTGGATTAACTTCCCATGTTTCAGGGGTTTGTTATTAGCACATAACATGCCTCTGGTTTTCCAATTAACCAGGTGCTCCACGCACCAGTTCCATACATAATCCGAATCTGTGATTATGACCAGTTCGTGGAGTTGATGTTGGACAGCAGTGAGGATGGCCTAATCCACAGCCATCAATTCTGCCACCTGACTACTTTGGGGACCAATTTTGTATCCAGTGGAGGGTTCTGGAAACTCCTTCACCCATGCATTCCCTACGCCGGCCACCAGTTCTTTCTCCCCGTTGTTGTCAACATGGTAAGAGCATCCATCCACATAGACAGTGGGCATTCCCTGTGTGTGGGGAATTACGGTATGCCTCCATGTTGTCCTTGATTTTTAGACTTTCGTCCTCGAGACAGTTTTCTCTGGCACAATCATGCAAGTCAGCCAGACCTTGCGCGAGGGGACTCTTCTTGTTTTGGCCATATCTGACCTCCACAGGAAAGCCTTGCATTGACAGAATCCAGGAAGTAATTCGGGAATTACTCACATTTCCGGCCCAGATTCTGTCACTTTGGAGATATTGCAGAGGCTGGTGTGGAGTCTCCACTATGATGTGTTCCCCCTGGATGAACGGGCGGTAATTCTTCAATGCCCACACCGTTGCCAGGAGTGCCTTCCCACAATCGTTAAATTTTTCCTCCACAGAGGATAAAGTTTTGCTCGCATAGGAGATTACTTTATTGACCTTGTCATGCTTTTGGTATAATACTGCTGTCAAGCACGTATTAGAGAACCATGTCTCCAGGAAGAACTCCTTGTTTCTGACAGGGTAAGCTAGGCAAGACGATTGTGAGAGGCTTCTCTTGACTTGTCTTACTGCCTCGGATTGTTCTGGACCCCATTCCCACTTGACCCCCCCCTTCAGGAGATGAATCAGGGGTCTAGTGATCTCTGAGTAGCCCTCAATGAACTTTCTGCTGTAATTAGTCAGTCCAAGGAGGCTCCTTAGTTCCAGCAGAGTTGTGGGATCCTTCAAGTATTGGAGTGCTTCCACTTTCTTTTCTTGGGGACAGAGACCCTGAGGAGTAATCTCATGCCCCAAGAAATTAACACAGGTTCTACAACACTGTGCTTTCTGAAAGGAAAGTTTTGCTCCGGCGGCCCTCAACTGTGTCAGAACATAACAGATCTCCGCTATGTGTTCCTCCACAGATGAACTTTTGATGAGGACATCATCTACATAAGCCAGGTTACGCCTCTCACCCAGGTCGGGCATGGCCTTATGTAGGAAAATGTTGAATTCATTGCCGGAGTTGAGGTATCCGAAGGGAGTCCGGGTCCATGTGTACTGCTGGCCCCCAAAGGTAAAAGCCAGTTTGTATTGGTCCTCCCTACTGACAGGCACTGTCCAGTATCCATTGGTCAGGTCTATTGTAGTGAATACCTGTGACCCCTGGATCTGGGCCAGCCCTTGGTCAATGTAGGGCAGAGGCCATCGGGAAGTATGGACCCGTTTGTTGAGCTCCCTAAGGTCGGCGCAGAGTCTCCACTGGCCGTTTGGCTTCAATATTCCCAGCACCGGATTATTGAAAGTGCTGTGGACTGGACGGATTATTCCCCGGGACTCAAGGTTCTTAATTATTTCAGTAAGGGACTCCATGGATGCGAGAGGCAAGCAATATTGCTTCACAAACACTGGAGTCATGCCAGGGTCCGTGGGAATTGTTGTTGTGTGGATGTCGGTGCGACCACAGTCATATGAGTCAACCGCAAAGAGATCTTGGAAATCCAAGAAAACTTGTTTCAACTTTTGCTTCTGTCCCAGAGTCACACAGGCATCAGCTAGGTTGACTCTCTCTTCCACCATCTGCCTGAAGCCTGGAAAGACTTCTGGTTTGGCTATCTCAGCGGCCTCCTCCAGCTGGGTGCAGAAGTCCCTGGTCAGAGTGCTGATTTGGACTGGAGGCTTCAGGTGGGAAAGGCAGCCCTCATGGAACTGGAAAATCACCTCATCCCTCCTGAAGTTACAAGTCACATCTTCCTTACCATAAGGGCAAGAGGTGTACACCAGGAGGTTCCCCCCATGCCGGGGAAAATCATGTCTGGTGTTGTATTGTCATCACTGTCACTGTCAAAACAGTCCTTCGGGATCGGTCCTAACAGTTAATTTCCTAAATCAATGGAGAAATGTCGGTCATCAACCGCTATTCCAATAATGGTGCCTGCGGCTAGAGTAATACTGTTGCTGTTATCCACCTCTATTGGAATGGTGTCATGTTCTATGTTGACTAATGGTGTTGGGTTTACCCCTAACCCTTGCTGTTGGAGAGAAGCATTTAGATGAATGTAAGCATCAGGGTTTTTCAATTTTTGTCCTCTTTTAACTTTCACTTCCAGGGAGAATTATCGGGTCCTTTCTGGGATGGTGACTTCCTCTTTAAACTGAATTTAAATTGCATAAGGTAGCAATTGTGCTGACCTAAATGCTTTTTCTTGATCATCAAAGCCCATGGGATTATCCGCTAATCAGGACCAAGCTTTGAAATTTATTAGGTCCAAACTGATGGCGAAGCGATTGAGAATGTCACTGCCTAAGTAAAAGGCGGCAGTGACGTCTCGCACGACCCAACAATTATGGACTATGATCTTGTTGCCAATGGAGATTTTGAGCATACACCTGCTTGGCAGGAGATGTTTGGAATTGGGTGTTTCCAGATCCATTTCCCATTTGTCTATCAGTTTGAATGTGGGAATGGCTGGATCTTTTGGGAGTTGGCGGAACATGCCTTCACTGATGAAGCTCTTACCGTTGTTCACACACACTCGAGCGAGGACAGAGTCCTTCCCATCGTTTAACTGAACAGGGATGAACACCTGCTCTCCAATTTGCTGAATATCAGCCAGGCTCTGAGCTGATTTCACATCTTTCTGGACTATAGGAGCGGGAGTGTCTGATTGTGGATTGGTAAAGAATTTCAGAGTGTTTCCTTCCAGTGTGGAATACCACCTTAAAATGGAAGGAAGGTTGATTTTCAGAAATAGAGAGGACCCCCCATCACCAGTCTGTTGTCCTACTGCTATTACTGTCACATCTGGAATTTGGTTGTTCTGGAAGTGAAATTCTACTTTGTCAGATTTTTGTTCAACCATGTGGCACGTGCCGTTTAAACTAACATGGTTGACAATCTGTTTTAATTTTATTGGTCGGCTAGTCTGGGTCCAGAGGACCTTGTTTACACAATCTATTAGGGGTGACAACCTTCTCAGGAGGTCATTCCCTAGTAAACAAGGGGTGCCCTCTGGAGTCACTACTATGACCGGGTGTTTCACCTTGTGTCGCCCAATTTTGATGTCCAAATCTGCAGTCCCCTCGACAGGAATTTCCTTCCCGTCAAAGTTCTGCAGTTGTCCAGGAAGAGAGGTGAGAGGAATACGGTAATTCTCTCCCCTTCCTGCATTTAGTTCATCAAAGGCCCTTTTGGACAGAAGGGTAGCTTGGGATCCAGTGTCCACCAGTGCCGAAATTGTACCCTGCCCCTGTACTTGTACCGGGGCATAATATCTTCCCTCCTTCTCCTCAAGGGGACACAGATAATGCACATTTTTGGACAACTGGTGGGCTAACTTTCTGGTTTTGGACATTGCTAGCGAAGAGATTTGGGCAGAATTCTGTGGAGAGCCTGGGGAATCTGAAAGAAAAAGTTGGCAACTGGAAATGGTTTCAGGTTCTGGGCCGCCCCACCTTTTTGGAGGTAGTCATCAGGATGGGTTGGACCCATGGGATTTTGGTATTGTTGGTTCTGGGATAGAATGATGGGCGGCGACAGCTCAATCCCCACATCTACCCAGTCTGTTGATTCGGTTTTAGGTTCCCCTGGTTCCGGTTCTGGGCCGCCCCTGCCTTTTGGGAGGCAGTCACCAGGATGGGTTTGAACCAGGGGTTTTTGGTTTTGTTGGTTCTGGGATAGAATGATGGGCGTCGACAGCTCAATCCCCACATCTACCCAGTCTGGATTGGAATCTCTTGGGACCCATTTTTCCTTGGGAGGAGTTCCCCCATCTCTGAAGGAGAAGATCCTTTTCCCAGCGTCCTCTGAGGATCCCTCTCCCTCAAATTGAAAGACCTGTACCTCCTCCACAAAATGGGTCTATTTGGGTCCTTTGTTTCTCCTACCTCCTCTTTGCTCTTTGGGTGGCAGACTTTCAGGGGTAGGAGATTTTGTTTCCGGTTCCTGGTTTTTCCAGGGGCTGTTTACAAGTTGGGAAGGAAGCTTCCTCCCAGGCTTTACACCCCCCTTCCCCTTGTGCCTCCTCCCTGGGAACCGGTGGGTTATCGGGGTGCTGCCCCCGTCATTGTTCTGGAGCACCAGGCCCAGGGTTTGGGGCATTCTGCGGTGGCATGCTCATCTGAGGGTTCTGTTGAGCCCTCAGTATGTGACCCAGATCCCGTGCCATATTTTGGACCTGGCGCTCAAGTTGTGAAACCCGCTCAGGCTGATACGGGGCTCTATTTTCTCCCCTGGGCTGATCCCGGGAAGGGTAGCTATCCCTTCTCTGGTAATACCCCGGATTGGGAAGATTTGGGTACCCCTCCACCCTTGGCCTCCCGTCTCCCGGATTAGGTTGTCTGGGCTCAAGGAATTGGGGAAAGAAGGATGGATGGTTTTGGGGTTGGAAATTGGGTGGATACCTGGGAAACAAGTTCTGCCCAGTGTTTGGGGAATTTCTGCCCTCCTGTGGGAAGTTGGGAGGGAAGTTCCCTGGGTCAGGTGCTTGGCTGGACCCCCCCCCTTGGACTGGAGGAGTCCACACATAACCCAGGATTGGTCGGTTTCCCTTGTAGCGGGGACTTACATAGTCAGGGGAGCGGGGGACCCCATTTGTGGGACTACCTCCTCGACTCCCTGTCTGTGACTGGCCCGAGGGCCTTCTGGGCTGTGAATTATTTGGTGCAGGCAGGTTTTTAGGCCCCCCCATCTCCAAATCTAAAACGGGGGCAACCTTTACCTCCGCCACCTTGGCAGCAGCAGGGGTGCTGTTGACTTTGGGGTTTTTCTGTGCATTACTTTTATTTTCTATGGGCTTCTGCACCTCATAGATCCGGGTAGCCTGTTCAATGACCCAGTCTAGTGACCTATTCTCGTGAAAATCTCTCACTCGCTGGATCATGATGTATTTGGGCAAGGCATGGAAAAAAGTATTGACAAATTCTCTGCTGTCCGTGCGCACCCTTCTGGTGGTCTGCGCAAAGGCACGCTTCAATTCTTGCACGAATTCTTGTGGGGCCTGATCCTCCCCACATTGCAAATTGTAGGCTGCCTTGCGAGCCTCTTGAGGATTTCTATGAACAGAAAAATGTTTCAAGATGGCCGCCCTATAGGCGGACCATCTTGAATGGTTTTGGTCCTCCAGCTCTGCAAAGAAACTGGAGTATTCTGGGGAGGATGTCCATTTGACGTACTGGATGCAGCTACTGCTGTCCTTCAAATGGAAAGTCTCCATCATTTGCTCATAGAGCTCCAATTGTTCCCAAACAGAATACTTGGCGTTCTTATGATAAGGCGTGATGACACTCCTTATTGCCTTTATTTGTTTCAATGGGTCCTTAAGCAAGGCCCTTTTTGCCTTATTGGCCTTTTTGGTTCGGGTAACTCTGGTCCATTCATCCTCTGACTCCGAAGCACTGCTCCCAGAGGTGCCCGTCTGATCTTCCAGGTTTTCCCGGATTCTGCGAGCCTGGGAATGGCTGGCAGAATGTGGGGACCTGGTCTCCTGTGTCCTGTAACGCTCAGAGGAGTCTTCAGATCCCTCCTTGCTGCCAGGATTTGATGGGTACCCCCCCACTGACCTAACTGGGCAGAGGTTTTCAGGATGCCCTTAATGGGCCTACTCTCCTGGGGTGCCCCACTAAATTGCACTGTGCTTGGGTGCCCATACCCGGATGCCCGCCCCTCCATTCCTGGGTGGTACTGGCCTATGAGCCCCATACTTTTGGCTGGATAGTAATCTGCCATCCCTGTGGCCCTGTGCTCATGTGCGCATGGGGACATGGGGGTGGCAGAGTCCAGGGACTGAGAGAATTGAAGGCCTCTGGTACTAGGGCTTCTGAGGTTATGCTCAGGTGTTTCCCTTTCCCAGCGAACTTCATCTCTGTCAGCCCCTGCTCCCTGTTGCAATGCAAGAGCCTGCGCTTTCAGTTCCTCAGTTAAGGCCTTACTAGACTCTATCAGTCTCTCCTGCATGGCTACCTGTTGCTGGAGCCTATCATTGTGCTGACAGAGAGCCTAATTTTCTCTCTGTGCCTCCTGATTGGTCCTGGAGTATTGGGCCAGTCTCTGCTGCAGGAGGGTTACCTCCTGAGTCCCATCCCTACTGGCCTGCTCCTTTCTTGCCAGAGCCTCCTCCACCCTCCTGGTGTGCTCTAGCAAGTCGTGATGCTCTTTTTGGAGGTCACCCAGCCCCTGGAGGGCCAGGTGATTTTCTTCATTTTTTTCTTTTCATTGGCAGACTTCCTGGCCTAAGGTGTCCCTTTCCTGACTTAGAGCCTGCATCTGTGCCACCAGGTCGTCCCTCTGCCTTTGAAAGGCACCAGCTTTCTGGCACTCTTCCTAAAATTCTGTCTGGGTGTCCAGGTCTTTCAGAATCAATTTATCGCTTTCCTCTTTCTCTCTGTCTAGTTGGATTTGCAGGGTGGCTACCTGCTCTGTGCATGCCCTGTTGAAATTGATCTGTTGCTCCAGCTTTTTCTGGCTCTGCAGTAAGGAGTCCAAACTGTCTTGGTGCTCCTTCTGCAAAGCCAGAATTCTGGTATCCTGGTCAGCCTTTTCCTGTTGCAGGATATCGATATCCTCCTATATTGTAATGATGTTTTGTCTACTCTCGTTTTCTGACTCCTGGCTTCTGTGCAGCCTCTGCTCAGAAGAGACCAGGTCAGATTGGGCCTTTTCTAATGCCATCTGTTGCCTATTTGCCAGATCTTGGCCTTCAGCACATTTGTCCTGCATGGATCCCATATATAGATACAAATATGCCGCAATCCTAACCATCTTGTCGTTTTCATCTTTGGCCTTAGGGGCCATATATAGTTCACTCAGGGCCACATGTAAGGGACCCTGATCTCTCCACGTATCTGACCCAGGTGTAGTGACCTGTTGTGTGATCGCCTGCAACCATACATTTTGGTCCTGCTCAAACCACTCACCTCTCACAAACAGTTTATGTAAGAGGTGCTCCCTAGCTATCTTCATATCTACCAAGGTCGTCATTCTGGAATTTGAGTTCCTTCCTGACTTACAGAAGTTTGTATTTTATTTTGCAAAACAGACCGTTTCCTTAGAGCGTTCCTTTGAGGGGTGCTTTCACAGTGTAAAACAGCGTGGTGATCTAACCGGATATGTGTATCCGGTCAGTTGGCACACTGTATTAAGCTGCACAAGTGGTAAATCTAACCCAGAATATCCCGGCTCCGAGCCCCCACTTTGTAAGCGGATTCAATTCAACACTACAGCTAAGTCAATGCCTAGTCTGGGATGCTGATGGAAACCCTTACTGATATATTTTTATGTCCAGTTCATGTACTCGGGTGACAACCCTTATATCACACCCCTCTCTTAGAATCTAGAAATTAAAAGGTTTTATTTGAAAAATTAAACAATATATATATATATCACACTTCTATAGTAAATTAATATTTGATAGCACACTTGTGAGGATGATAGTGATCAACAATGGATAATGATACAGTGGTACACTCTTTTTGATGGCTTAGAAGTGATATAGAGAAGATGAAGTAGCTGAGAATGCTTTTATGGCTTCAAGGACAATGCAATGATGAATAAAATGCAGTACAGAAATAACTTGATATGATTTAGCAAAAGATAATATAATCACTTTTTCTCTGGCAATTCACCCCCTCCCCCTTTTGCAATGTAACAAATGGAAGGAGAGCACACGGTCTTCAAGAATCCCAACAAAATGCAATACGAAATGCAGTTCCCCCCTAGCAAGCTTAGAGAAAAACAGGTATGATTTTAAAACACAGGCCCAAAATGCTTTGAATGTGGTGGCAATTAAGTGAAATGATGCTAAAATTGATTTTAATTCCCTGTAGGAGGTTCAGGGTGAGTGATATCTAGTTTATATTAGTTCAGGCTCACTTTAGCAATTCTCTATGAGTAACTAGCAGGTTAAAACGAATTTTAGCAAAGGAAAGCAAGGAGCTGCTGATTTTTACACGTGGCTGAAATTGTGCAAAATGTCAAATCGCGGCAAATTTAATCGCATGCCTCGAGTGTAATTACGGAGGCCCTATAAGGAGTAGCAAGTCGGTTCTAGTTTCGTTGGAAAGCCTAGAATCTTAGCTTTAAGATAAAAATTTCGCTCCTAGCACAAACGGTTCTGGAGATACGGCCGATTTAGTCAAGGTAGTTTTTCGGATTTGAAATTTTAAAGCTCAGAATGACAGAAGACAGTTTTCAGTTTTAAAGATGACAGAATGACACGATTCTAGGAGGCAGTTCTAATAGGCTAAAATAGTTTGGATTAGATTATTTTAAACTAAGAGATTGGTTTTGGCACAGTGAGTACTCACACTATATTTTTCAAATAAACCTTTTAAATTTGCAAAACAAATCTACTTCTTGGCTCAGTGGGGTCAGGGGGATTCTAAGAGAGGGGTGTTATACAAGGGTTCATCATCCAGATTATAACTTGCCATAAAAATATATAAATAAGGGCTTCCCTTGGGCATCCCAGACAAGGCACTGACTTAGTGGGATTGCTTGATTGGAGTCACTTACAGTAGACCGGGTGAGTGCATAGAGCGGATAAGAGCGCAGAATGAATGAGGGCATGGATCGGGTGAGAGCGCGGAGCAGATAAGAGTGTGGTGTGGATGTAGGTTGTGATGCGCATGTAGGGTGTGAATGGATAATAGAGTGGAGCAGATGTATGGTGTTGAGCAGATTTAGGGTGTTGAGCGGATGTAGGGCATGATGGTGTTGAGCAGATGTAGGGTGTTGAGCAGATTTAGAGTGTTGAGCAGATGTAGGGTGCGGTTGTGTTGAGCCGATGTAGGGTGTTGAGCGGATGTAGGGCGTGATGGTGTTGAGCAGATGTAGGGTGTTGAGCAGATTTAGGGTGTTGAGCAGATGTAGGGTCAGGTGTTTTGGGCCAATGTAGGGTGTTGAGCGGATGTAGGGTATGGTGCGGGTGCGGAGCGGATGTAGAGTGTGGAGCGGGTGTAGAGTGTGTAGCGGGTGTAGAGTGCGAAGTGGGTGTAGAGTGCGGAGCGGGTGTCGCATGTGGAGCAAACAGGTGATGTATGTGGATGGAACGGGTGAAGTGGTTGGTAGGAACGGGTGAAGAAACGGATGTAGTAAGGGGAAGAAACGGGTGAAGTGGGTGGTAGGAACGGAGGATGGATCTGGAAGAATGGGTGATGTATATGGACGAGACGGGTAAAGTATGAGGAAGGAATGGGTGAAGTATGTGGACAAAATGGGTCAAATTTATTGAATAGAACGATTGAAGTATGTGGATGGAACGGGTGAAGTGGATGGATCAAGTGAAAAATGTGGTTGGAACGGATTAAGTATGTGAGTGGAATGGATGAACTGGGTGGAACGGATGAACAGGGTGGAATGGGTGAACAGGGTGGAACGGGTGAAATATGTGGACGGAAAGGGTGAAGTATGTAGATGGAAAAGGTGAAGTATGTGGATGGAACGCGTTAAGTATGTGGATGGAACGGGTGAAGTATGTGGATGGAACAGGTGAAGTATGTGGATGGAACGGGTGAAGTATGTGGATGGAACGGGTGAAATATGTAGAAGGAACGGATGGAACGGGTGAAGTATGTGGATGGAACGGGTGAAATATGTAGAAGGAACGGGTGAAATATGTGGACAAAATGGGTCAAATTTATTGAATAGAATGATTGAAGTATGTGGATGGAACGGGTGAAGTGGATGGATCAAGTGAAAAATGTGGTTGGAACGGATTAAGTATGTGAGTGGAATGGATGAACTGGGTGGAACGGATGAACTGGGTGGAACGGATGAACAGGGTGTAATGTGTGAACAGGGTGGAACGGGAGAAATATGTGGACGGAAAGGGTGAAGTATATAGATGGAAAAGGTGAAGTATGTGGATGGAACGCGTTAAGTATGTGGATGGAACGGGTGAAGTATGTGGATGGAACAGGTGAAGTATGTGGATGGAATGGGTGAAGTATGTGGATGGAATGGGTGAAATATGTAGAAGGAACGTGTGAAATATGTGGAAGGAACGGGTAAAGTATGTGGATGGAATAGGTGAAGTATATGGATGGAACAGATGAATGGGTGTAGAATGGGTGAAGTGGGGGGAACGGGTGAAATTGTAGAACGGATGAAGTAAGTGGATGAACGGGTGATGTGTTTGGAACCAGTGAAGTGGGTGAAACGGTTGAAATGGGTGGAACCAGTGAAGTGGATGGAACGTATGAAGATGACATATGTGGATAGATGATGCATGGAGAAAGGATAATGTGGGTAGAACGAATGAAAGGAACAGTGCATGGTTGGAGTGCATAAAATGGCTTGGAGTACATGGAACGGATTGGAGTGTATGGAACGGATTGGAGTGCATGGAACGGATTGGAGTGCATAGAATGGTGTGACTTACATGGAATGGTTTGGAATGCATGTAACGTTTGAAAGAGCATTGAAAGGAATGGTTTTGAGTGCTTGAAACAGTCGTAATGCATGGAACAGTCGGAGTACATGGAATGGATGTAGTACATGGAACTCTTGGAGTGGGCTCGATCTCAAGCATCTAAGGTAAACCACCATATCACATCTCCACGCTTACTCTCTTCTTTACACCACCACTCAACTAGAACACAGCGATACTATGACACCATTCGGTATAGCTGTTCTCATACCATCATTTGCCTTATACTCCCCATCACCCTAACTAAACACTGATGGTTACACACCCTCCAGCCTAGGCGTTCTCTTCAGGCCTAACGCAGCCAGAATCGGTCTGGATAATAACCTGCCAGAACGAACACATACTCTTGATCTCTCAACCACCACACCTACCGCTAAGAAGCAGCTATCACACGAATGCCACACCAGCTGCACACATATCCTCTCTCTATTCTCTCTACTGACTTGAACTTCAGTTCCTGAGGGCGTTCAACCTACCAGAGCCTTGAGACCATACCAATGGTACGTAAGGCGCTATATAAATGCAAAGTAACATAACCGGCACTGCAGGTCTTGCTCTCTGAGGCAGGAGATATATATAGCTGCGGCACTGCAGGGCTTGCTCTCTGAGCAGGAGATATATCTGGCTGTGGCACTGCAGGTCTTGCTCTCTGAGGCAGGGGGTATATCTGGCTGCGGCAGTGCATGTCTTGCTCTCTGAGGCAGGAGGTATATCTGGCTCCTGCACGGCAGGTCGTGCTCTCTGAGGCAGGAGATATATCTGGTTCCGGAACGGCAGGTCTTGCTCTCTGAGGCAGGAGGTATGTCTGGCTGTGGCACTGCAGGTATTGCTCTCTGTTGCAGGCTGAAGCCATAACCATATATAACAACATCTGTTTCCAACACACTCACAGGCGCACAAGACACAATGGGCCTCATTACAAGTACAGCAGTGTGGTAAACAACAGCGGCAATGAAGTGGTAACTGTTAGCGGTTAACTAAAAAGTTAGGTGGTTAAATGGAGGATTCTCCTCCAGCAAAAAACCCATAGTAAATTCTCCACTTTACCACTGAAAATTGGCGAAATTGGCAGAATTACCACAGGCAGTAATTCCGCCAAACTCCCCATGGAGTCCTATTGACCCCGTTTAATGGAGACTAACACTGCCCACCGCCACTTGTAATCTGGCGGTAATTATGCCAGACCAAGTGGCAGTAATGGTAAATCCGCAGCTGAAATACCACCAAATTTGTAATGAGGCCAAATGTCAGGCAGTTGGACTGAGCGATGGATTCTATACAGTTGGTCTCCTTAAGCAAAATTATATTTGCTTACCAGTAAACCACACATTATTTACTTACTTTCACACGGGACAAAGTATTATTTCATTAACATCACTGTGTGGACATTCTCTAATTTTATTTTAAAGTGTGGTGCTGTAACTTGAAACTGCCCTGCTCTCCTGCTAAGAAGAGTTCACCCTGACTGGTCAGTCATCGCTACTTCTAGGTGAGCCAGGGAAAGCTTGCAGCAAACTCTCTTCCCTACCTGTGCGTCGGTGACTCTCACCCCTGGAACACAGAGATGAGGGGATCCGTTCGGACACCACTATAGCTGCGCCCCTAACACAAACAAGAGGCTGTTTCCCTAAATACAAGTCAAAACAACGTTTGCTTTGATTGGAGCCCGACAACGGGTTGAGCTAACCGCCACGCTTGGCAGCCATAGTTCGTGAGTGACTTGGTGATTGTGCAAGGGCTGCCGTTTCCAACCAGAGATAAAGGGACCTGCCGTCGCTAAAAAGGCTTCCCCGGACCATCTGCCAAAAAACATCTTTTCACCATATGGCCACGCCACCCACTCTCCCCAATGCTCTGCCTCTTGCCGATTTCTTTATTTATGTAAGGTTTTTGTATAAAGCATAATTCAAACCTTATGTTCACACAATATAATGTATATACTAAGTTGAACGTCATTGCCTCACAAGTTATTGTTTAACCAGCAGAATTGCTCTGAAAAGCGCCCTCCAAACAGAGTGTTTGACCGAACCAAAGACCTCTTCACCCAGATGTTGATCCTAAAAGGTGGCTCTTTTCAAGCGGTTGTTCTGCGACATTAGTACATACTCTTTAAAAAATGCCAGGTTGTGAGTGTAGGTGACTTCTCCACTTAAAATTGCATTATTGACCTACGTGGCAATACCATATGGGATTCATTCAGTACAACCCCAGTGGAGTCCAATGCGACTCCGAAATGGGCATTAACTGCTCTGAATAAGTGTTACTGCACGCGGTAACAGTAGTGCAGTTTAGCCGCACTACCCGAGGCTGCACTGCCCATGGAGGCAGTTTCCAGTTGTTACCTAGCTAGATGAACTGGACAATGCCATGTCTGAAGGCAAATGATAGGAGCGTTCTAAACGGGTAGCAGCCAGAATCTAAAGAGATGCACACACCAGCGCACTTGGCGCAGAGCAGAGGGGCACGCCCACGAGACGCGCTGAGCGGGAATAATGCTCGATAGCGCATAGGAAGCGCCGCTCCACATCTGACGGGAGAGCTCTGCCAGTACACATATTCGCAGCAATAACAGAGCCATTGATGTGTGACTGTGCTTACTCAAATGAAAAGATCAGACGCTCCCACGGGAGTCTTACACTCAGAAGGCCGGGGATGTGATGGCTGATGTACGTCATCGTGCTATGCGCTGGTGTGTTTCCTCAAGTGATTTGCTGTCTGCAAAGTAATCACAACCGATCCGCCTGGCCGTGCTGCCTTCCACTGCTCCACAAGTGAACGCACGCTGCTCTGCAGCTATAACATCAAGCGCATTGATCTGTAACCGCCCCGGCTTCAAAGGGATTCCTTTTCGCCTATCCACTGTTTACTTCGCGATACACTCAATAACAAAGAAGAATGGGCCGCCAATAGCCCTGGCTGTTCTTTTTTTGTGGTTATTGATGGGTGTGATGTCGGGCCTCGGGTAGCGTGCAGGGCCCAACCTCATGTGCAGGCCTGGCTTAGGCCTGGCCTGGTGCGCGGCGCTTCGCGGCGTGGGAAGAGAAGACGCGACCACTCGTTCTGGTGCATAAACCCGGACTGGCGTTCTAACGCCAGTTCCGGTGATTCCTTTATTTCCGGGTGTCACGTGACCCGGAAGTATCTGGGCACGTGACACCACATTCCTCTCCAACTTGGAGGTGTTTACACTACAGTTAACAACAAACATATTATAACGGGTACCGTGCCCTCCAAACAACTCTGACTTCATCTTGGCCGGGTTTTCTGTAGGTAGACTCCGTCCACCACGTATCCCTGGAGGCGGGACGACGGTCTGGGCCTCTCTCTCAGGAGGTATCGGGGATTTCCCCTCTCCAGCTTGTCCGCCACTGGGGGCTCGGGTTCAGTCCTATCTTCTTGCTGGTGGGGTGCCTCTGGCTCTCTTGGTGTGGCATAGGTTCTGGGTGTCATTTGGTCTCGGGGCATGCAAGGTGTCACTGACTCTCCTCCTGGGGACACCGGGCTCTCTTCCCATAGTTCCGGTGGTACTTTCCTGAAGTGTGACACATTCCTTGTCACTGTTTCACTTCCTCGGGTGGCGGTAATCATGCTGTGGTTTGCGGCACTGACTGTCCACGGTTGGAATTCAAAATTGAGGGACATCTTCTTGGGCGTCGACCGGTTCTTGACGATCGCAGTGTCTCCTGGTGTTAGATCTTGGTGGCTGGCTCGCCTGTTAATGCTCTCTTGCTCATTTCGCCTCAGTCTCATGGCGTCTATGGCTGGGATGTCAGGTTCAGGGGCTACCCATTGTGGGTGTATGGGGAGCTCTGTCTGTATAGGTACCCCAAACATGAGGGCAGCAGGGCTGATGCCTGTGGAGGAGTGTGGAGTTTGCCTGTGGGTCCTCAGGAACCGATATACTGCCTTCAGCCACGGATGTCCTCTTTCTTTGGCAATGCGGATGACTTTATTGAGTGACCCCATGAACCTCTCGGCATCACTGTTTGCTTGGGGCCATCTTGGGGTGATCTGCTTGTGTCTTACGTTTATATCCTTGAAAAATGTGCGCAGCTCTTGGCTGGTGAACGATGGTCCGTTGTCGCTCTTGACTTTTGTCGGGATCCCATGTGTTGCAAAGATCTTTTCCAGTGTGAGGATCGTTGTCTCCGCGTTGGTGGATGCCACGTGTTCTACCTCAGGATACCTGCTGAATTCATCAATCACAACGAGTAGGTACCCTTCGCCGGCAATAGTACAGTGGTCCATGCTGACTGCCTCCCACCGCTTGCTGCTTCTTGGGGCGCTGATGATGGGTCTGGGTTCTCGGTCCTCCTGGAGTCTTGGCAGGCAGCGCAGGACTCCACCAGCTCCACTACTCATTGTTGTATGTTGGTCATCCACATTCTGGACTTTAAGTATGCTGTTGTTTTGACGATGCCCTGATGTCCGCTGTGGGCTAGCTTGAGGGCTCTCTCCTCTAGTGATGCGGGTAGCACGATCCGGTGGTCTTTGAGGAGTATTCCTTCGGGGGCAACTGAGAGCTCATGTCGGATCCCGAATAGTGCTCGAAGTTTGGCTTGAGCAGACGTGGTACGTTGGCCATGGATGAGAGGTAGTTCTTCCAGTTTCCTGACTAGATGGCAGTGGTAGTGTGTATCAGGATGGTGTCTGTTTCCGTCTCGCTTGCTGCTTCGTGTAGGGTCAGGGCCCGTGGTCGGGCGCAGGCGACTACATGGCATACATGTTCATCTGTCTCTTTCGCGTGGCATTGTTCTCCATCAGTGGCGGGCCGCGGGTGACGGGACAGGTAATCGGCTGGGTTGTCCGTCCCTGGGCGGTAGTCCACTTCTATATTGTAGGGCTGCAGCTGCAGCATCCATTTTTCAATGCGTGCTGGTGGGTGAGGAGCCGATCCTCGGAATATTGGGATCCGGGTCTTGTGGTCCGAGAATACTTTTGCTTGCTTGCCTAGCAGGAATACTTTAAAATGTTGGCATCCCCACAGGATAGCGAGGGCTTCCTTCACTATGTGGGCATAGTTCTTCTCCGGTTTGGTGAGTGCCCGACTGGCAAACGTGATGGGGTACACAGTGCCTTCATTGTCTGTGTGGGTTAATACTGCACCTAGGCCGACTGGGCTGGCATCAACAAGAAGTTTGGTGTGCCTTTCTATGTCAAAGAATGCCATGGTTGTGGAGGCCGATAAGGTGTCCTTGATTTGTTGGAATGCTTGTTTGTGGACGGGTGTCCATTCCCACTTCTGATCCTTCTTTGTTAGTTCCCGGAGTGGGCTTGCAATGCTGGCAAGGTCTGGAATGAACCTCGCGCAGTATGTCGCCATCCCCATGAAACTCCTCACCTCAGTGGCAGATTGAGGGGCTTTGGTGTTCTTTATGTCATTTACTTTGGAGGGGTCTGGCGACACTCCTTGTGCGTTGAATATATAACTGAAGAAACATAGTTCTTCCTTTGCAAATTCACATTTTTCTGCGTTTAGTGTCAAACCGGCTTCTTCCAATCTGCCTAGGACTGCTGGCAGGTGTTTTTGGTGCTCTTTTTCATTGGATGCGTACACAAGAATGTCGTCGCTGATGTTCGTTGTTCCATCTAGGCCGGTGAGAACTTTGCAGATTTCGTGTTGGAATACCTCCGCGGCTGACGATATCCCGAAGTTTAGCCATTTGTACCTTCTCAGACCAAGGTGAGAGGAGAATGTAGTGATATATCTCGACTCTTTGGCTAATCCGAGTTGGTGATAGCCAGATCTGAGGTCAAGCTTGCTGAATATTGTTGCTCCTGTGAGGTCCACAATGAGTTCATCTATCATTGGAGTTATGTGGCTTTCTCTTCCGATGGCTGCATTGGGAAGTCTCATGTCGATACAGATTCGTACCACGTTGGGTTGCTTGGGTTTTTGGGCAACTACCATGGGGGACATCTATGGGGTCGGACCTGATGTTTTCTCTATTATTCCTGCTTCCTCGAGCTTGGCTAGTTCCTTCTCCACTGCTTCTCTCAAGTGGAATGGTATCCGTCGGTGACGTACGGCTTTCGGCTCGATGGTAGGGTCTATGTGGAGCTTGATGGTTCGGCCTTTCAGGCATCCGATGCCTTGGAATATCTTCTGGTATTGTTCCAGTAGGTCGTTGAGTTCTTTGTGTTGGAGGTTGAAAGCGAACTGTATTAATTTCAGTTTTTCCGCTGTTTTACAGCTTAGCAGTGTTTCGCAGCCAGCATCCACGACATATATGCGTGCCCGGCAACTGTTGTTATTATGAGAAAAGTCTGATTTGAAGGACCCTTGCACAGGTAGGGGTTTCTTGCATCCGTAGGCGTATAGTCGGTCCTTCTTCTTATGGAGTTTGGGCTTCGGGCGGAGCTTGCTGAATGCTGTCGTTGGCATTACATTCACTGTTGCGCCAGTGTCGATGACTACCTTTAGTGGTTCTCTGTTGGAGATGACTGTGCATGATGGTCTCTTCCGTTGTCGGGATCGATGCGGTTCAACGGCCGAGATGAGGTGCACTCGATGTATCCGCTTATTCCCTCTTCTCCGTCTGTCTTTGTCCCTCCTATCGGGGGATTCTCTGTCGTCGCTGTCGTCACTATCGCTTGTGTCTGGGGATCTTTGGGAGTGATCAACGGCTCTGGCCTTTCCTTTCCTGTCGGGTTGATACAGAGTTTCTCTGGGTGCAAACTTTTTCCGGCGCTCTTGCGCTGGTCTTAGAGTTGGCTCTCTGTCATTTCGGTTTGGCGGGTTTAGACAGACTGCAGCATAGTGATTGAGACGGTTGCATTTTCGGCAGGTTGACTCTCCTTTGTGCCATGGGCCGCCGCACCATCTGCAGGCTTTGTCTCTCCATTGCAGCATGTGGGCTTTTTGCTCGTGCCTCACACGAGTGTTCCGGTGTCTGGATATGGCTGCAACGTCTTCTGTTGGTTTTGGGCTGTCGAGTGGAAGTCTCTGGATCGCCGCTTCGATTACCGCTACCTGGTCTTCCGTCTGCTCACGAAGGCGCGCCATTTCTAGGATGCGGGATAGGCGTACATTCTTCTCTGAGAGGATGGCTTTTCTCAGTTTTTCTGAGGAAATGCCATTGATTATTTGGAGGCGGATGGCAAACTCTTCGTTGGGGAACTCGCAGCCGACCGCCATTTCACATAGGCGTGCATGAAATGTATCAACTGTTTCGCTGTCTAGCCATGCAGAAATGAAAACGTTCATAGTCCGGGTTGAGGTCTGGTTTGAACATGTTAATTAGCACAGTCTTTGCGGCGTCATAGTTGTTATTGTCTCCGCGGTTTGGGATGGCGTTAAAGAGGCGTAGGGCAGCAGCCCCGATGTAGAGCAAGAGGAAGGTGCGCTTCTTCTTTACTACCGTGATGTCTCTTGCGTCGAGGTGCATTTCAAACTGTTGTAGCCAGATTTCCCAATGAATGGCTGCTCCAGTGATGAATGGGTCAAACGGATGCATGAGCGTGGTGAGCGCTGGGTTGGGGTGATCTGTGGTGATGCTCCTTCTGGTTGACGAGCCAGTGTTGGCCCTCAAGGGGCTTGACTCTCTACTGGACATGTTGCGGTTCCGGGGTGAGGGCACAGCCAAGGTGCGGGCTTACTGGGCTTCACTCACCAGTGTCGTGATGCAGGTGCCTGAGTGCATGAGTCGTGGCCTTGGCTTGCAGTGTCGTCTTCTGTTATCCTGGAGGACTGGGTTGTGACTTCCTGATGTTTTAATTGTTCAAAGTTTTTTTATTTTTTCTTTTTTTTCCTTGAAAAAAACACAAATTGTTCCTGGATAGGGCAGAACGTGCTTCAGCCACTTTGTCCCTAGTGCGATGCTCCTGGAACGTTGGGGGGCTGAGAACGAGGCTTTTGAAGTGTTCGTACGTCCTCGCGTGTTGATTTAGAGCGTTGGGGGTGTGAAAACGAGGCTCAGACGCCGCGCGTGTTGATACGTGGCTCTGCTCGCGGGGCTCCTCTTATCCCACCTTCGTCGCCAGTGTGATGTCGGGCCTCGGCTAGCATGCAGGGCCCGACCTCATGTGCAGGCCTGGCTTAGGCCTGGCCTGGTGCGCGGCACTTCGTGGCACAGGAAGAAAAGACGCGACCACTCATTCTGGTGCATAAACCCGGACTGGCGTTCTAACGCCAGTTCCAGTGATTCCTTTATTTCTGGGTGTCACGTGACCCGGAAGTATCTGGGCACGTGACACCCCATTGGGCACGTTTGTCTTCGGTTTGTGTATGTGTTCGTGGAAGGATGGATATTTCTTGGGATTTGTATAGGATAGTGGAAGGAAGAGTGGCGTGCGTGCAATCATCTGTGCGGCCGTGGGGATAGCTTAGTCCCTGAAAAGATAGATTCATGGAATTAATTGCGCCATTAAAGGGGGACTTGCACAGCCAGTTTGTCGATTCATGGAACACACTGCGTGGGACTTTCCAGAGACTTGCGAGGAATCCGGGTGGGACCAACACGTCACTGTGACAGTATGAACTCCTTGCATGAGACTCCTAGCAAAGGGGCGTACCATCTTACGCAGTCACCTAAACGTGCGGAACACGTGGAATGGGGAACAACAAGCGAAAATGTGGGCGCAACGAGGGAAGTACCACAGTAAAATCCTCGCAACGCCCATACGCGCGCTAACAACCCATATTCATGGAATTGAACAGGGCCCCTGGCGCGCGGAAAAAGACGTGCAAATCCAGAAACACGTCCGCCACACGAAAGCTGGCGTAAGCGTCATCTCGCATAAAAATGCAGCGCGAACAACCAACGCACGTATACAGCTACGATGAATGTACAATTTCTCGCAGCAGTGATCGTGGGACACCGCAGGAGGCGGAGGATGGCTAGGGCCTGCATTTTTCTACCCAGGACCAGTTTTTTTGGGATGCCTGATGACCAGGTCTATGCCAGGTATAGGTTTTCAACTCATATCACATTAGACCTGGTCACGGAGTGGGAAGATAACCTTAGATCACCCACCCTGTGCTCCCAAGCACTGAGCCCCTTGGAAAAGGTGCTCAATGTACTGTATTGTTTGGCCACTGGGTCATTTCAGTGGACAACTGCCATAGTTGGAGGCATTTCACAGCCCACAGAGTCATGCTGCCTACACCCGGTGTTGGCAATAATGACTGCATGCCCCTTAGTCCGCAGGCACATCTACATGCCCAGAACACTGGCAGAAAGGACTTTTATTGGTTGGTGCACTTAACTAAAGTGCTTAGTGCCATCAATTGCACTCATGTGGCTCTACGTGCAGGTTGTATATGATGCCAAGAGAATCATCACTTCTGTATATGCAAGCTCTTCAGGGTCCACCCATGATAGGTTCATATTCAGAATGTCATCCCTACACCAGGCCCTGGAAGCTTGGAGGCAGGGTAACACATGGCTCATTGGTGGGTATAAATGCCCCTGCACATGCATGCATGGCACACACACTCACAAACGCACACCACTGACAAATATTCTCACCTCTACAGGGGACAGTGCCTACTCTCTGAGCACCTACATGATGACGCCAATACGGAACCCTGCCACACCACCCCAGGTAAGATACAACGCAACCCATATTACAATACGGGCCATAGTGGAGTGCACATTCGGAGTGTTCAAGTCACACTTCCGCTGCCTTGACAACTCTGGTGGTGAGCTGCTATATGCACCACCAGTAGTGTGCAGGATCATTGTGGCAGCATGTGTCCTGCACAATGTTGCAACACGGCGTGGTGTGCCGGTGGACATGGCGTGCCCCCACATCCACAACCACATGCATGTCGCCTGCGCATGACAGGGTAAAGGGCACGTGGCGAGGTTGCCCGTACCAAGCTTGTGGCTACATTTTTCACCTAAAATCTATTCCAGGTGCCATTCAATGATGACAAAGGGACAATCATCTGTGCCCACCAAACCACCCTGAGAATGTGTCCTTGGAAGTGCTACGTTGTGTGCATCCCTTAGAACTTAAACTAATTCAATGTGGTGTGTACAAAAGGAACACATAGAAGAGGGAATATGCCACTAACACCATGTCAAAGCACACATCTAATTGCCGGTGTGTCGCGTAAACCCTCCTACACGTCATGTAAAATTATCGTCACACTGTGCCATGGAATGCACTGTCAAACGAGATACTTAATGGTCAACACATAACACTACTGTCACAAAGTGCTCAACGATGCATGGAACAAGTTGAGAAATAACACACGTTCATACAATTCCATAATAATGTTGACAGGAACAGTAATTGCCTAGTACAACATACCATAAACACTGGACCTAACAGTGAACCTGTCTGACAGTGACTCATCATATTTCCACAAGTGCTGCAATGTATCGTAACTTGTACAGGGCACCCAGGTAGGTTTTGCGTGGCTCTGCTAATTTAAGGGAGCAGGTAAGCGCATACAGCAGGAAGTCAAACAAGAATGGAGATAGGCAAGTTAATTAATAATGACAGAACAGGAACAAAGGATGGATCTCAATGCTCAAACAAAAAGGGATGGGAACCATGCACTGGACAAACAATGAGGAATCCCACTAGGGGTGTATACACAGGTTGGACTTGAGACTGCCCACAGACATAAGGGAAGCCCAATGCCTCTGTGTAAGTTACTTTTACAGGCACCACTCCTTGCAAGCCGATGGAAAGGGAAAGCAGGAGTGGCTTATGTGTCTGGTCCCTAAGGCACAAACAAGAAGTGTACTAACACGAGACAAGCCTGTAGGGGTCCAGCTGGAACCTACAGTGGATGCCCTTGGAGGGAACAGAATGCAACTTACTGTAACATAAATTCACAATAGACCAGAGGTAAAACAAGGGAAGGGAAGGTGCACAGATTGCCTGCTGGGAACTCCAGCAGTCTAACTCTGAACAAAGGAATAACAGCTGCCCAATTGAAGACAAGAACGGCAGCTAAAATAACTAGGGGAAAATAGGCAGTAAAGTCAGCAAGGTTCAGAAGGGGAAAAACAAGTAAATAAAAATAAAAAATGTCCATGTTGGACTGGGGGATGTGTGGGTGACCCATGAGGGTGGAGGGGCAGGGTGCACATCAACACCCACATATGTGGGTGTTAAAAAAAAAAAACCCTGCATGAGTTCATGGGCCGCACGGCTATCATGGATTGGGAGGGCTTTCGCTGCTGTCACCACCTTCCTGTGTAGCATGTGAAGGTGGTAGTGGTAAGGGAGGCTCACCAGGTATAGCCCTGGCCTGCCTGGTCCTCCATGGCAGCAGCCAGGTGGGACTGAGATGAATGCATCTGTAATATGAAGCCTCAGAGGTCCGCATGCAACACCTAACGGGATGCACAGAGTTCCTCCGAGATGGCACGAGTGAAGAGTTGCATCTGCTGTTCAAAGTGTGTACTGCGGCTGCCTCTAGCGCTGCCAGTGTAGCTCTGAGGGACAGAAACCCTTGCCTCAGGGCTTCCCTGTGGGCCCGATCCTCTGCAAGCAGGGATGCCTGCAGAGACATCAGTTCCGCCCATCGCCTCCTGTTGCTGGCCTCAATGTGCAGCCTGTATGAGCGGCATGTGGACTGCAATGCCTGCAGCTGGTGCTCTACCTGTGTTACTGATGGGATCATGGAATTGGCCACCCTATCCATTGTCTGAGCCAACATCTCATACGAAGCACCCTGTTGTTGTGCAACAGTATACATGGACTGCTCCCACACTGTATCACCAGCTGCAACACGGCCACCATGTGTGCGAGCCCTACGCCTGCCTGACCCAAGGGAGAATGGCCCTTGATGTGATGCGGCTGTCTGTGGCTGCAGGGCTGCATCCCCCCCTTGCTCAGCTGTCTCACGACCAGGAACCAATACTGTGGAGAGTGACCCTGCAGCAGTAACCACCACAGACGGATGTGATAACACTGTCTGGCCCTGTGAGGGGAAATGACCCCCTGCAGATGCTTGGGCTACAACAGCAACAACACTTGATGCCTTCACCTGCGACAGCATAGAGGAATTCACATCCAGTTCACCACCAGAGCCACTGGTTTCATCAGAGGTGGACTCATACGCATCCATGCCCCGGATGGCCTGTAGCACCAGTGGATTTTCATGGACTGCAACAACACATCCTCCACTGGTGCTCTGTTGCGGCTGAGTATCCTTTCACTCCTCAACCTCTTCCTCTGCATCCAGTGCCTCATCACCTGCACATGTACAGAAAAATACATGAAGAGCCATGTGAAGGTGTCCTGCAATACATTAACAAGCTATGTCACTCATGGCACAATGTCCCGCTCGTTGCCAGTGTCAATGGAAGGTGTGGGTAGCATTAAACCACCCATGTACATGTGTGGATGGACTTAATACCACATGCAGTGCATGGTGTGTAGCACCTGCTTCAGACACAAGCACTTGACTGGCATAGTTGAGTCACTAACATCACTGATGTAAATACCCAGATGCCACGTTGTATAGGCATGCCGGAACTGTCTATTAGTATGAGATTGTTTTTGATGACTACTGTCCCAACGCTATGTACAATGTATGTGACATGATATGATATGGTATTCATAAAGTGCATATACACAAGTGTTACAAGGTGCGATGAGGCAAGGGTGGGGGAATAGAGTGAAACTAGACACACCGATCTTATGAGGCCAGGTGACATTGAGATTGCGCAAGTGCAGGGGAAGGGGGAATGGGAGACTTGGGGGGGCAGAAGTGGCAGGGGGCAGTGAAGTACATGGGAACGGCAGTAAAAAAAACATAACAACATAAGCACTAAGTAAAATGCATCCAGCTGGTAGCAGTGGAAAGGTAAGTGCAGCCATCAGGTGTCAAGAGCTGGTAGGGGGTTGTAGGGATACAGTAAACAGTCCCCAAGTGTAAGGGATGCCATGGAGGCAGTGCATGGGTGCAACTGGCAGGCTAGAGGACTGGGCCGGATATCAGAGGTTAGCCAGGTGACCAGTGCAGTTTCATATTCAGCCAGGAGCTCAGCAGGAGAGAGGAGGAGAGAAAGCACAACCCAAGAGGAAGTATCAGATGTGCTACCAGAACCAGTGATGTTTCACTTCAAGTTTCAGGGAGGCAGGGAGGCTCTTCCAGAGGGAGGCCCCAGCTGAAGAAAGACATCAACCAACAACTCTTTGCTAGAAGAAGCAACTGACCCTGAGGGAGTAGGAGAGGGATGATTGAAGAGCTTGAGAAGGAAGATATTTAGGAAGATACAGGATGGAGCAGGTGTTGTGATGAGGAGAATATTCGTGTGTAGCACATTGGTTGTATGCAGTCTGCAGGACACCAAGCATTTGTTAGTACACCATGACATGGTTCACCCAGGACAGTCATGGGAATGCAGGAAGAAGTGCTACACAATCAGAATAATTCATTCAATTGACCTACATATATTCTGGATGCACACGTTTCATCACTCACTGGACATTTCCTCGTAATTTGGCAGGCCTCCCATGCCTTGGACCTGCTCCACATTAATTAACTCACTAATGGCCTCTTCATGTGGTGTGAGATCCTCATCCTCTTGTGGTGACCCACCTCCAGTCACCAGAGTAGAGGCGAAGTTGGTACCCAGCTTGTGTTTGGTTTGACGGTGGATGTCATTCCACCGCTTCACCGCCTCACGAGCGGTGTGCCTCCCATTGCCCAAAGCGTCGATTCTATCTGTGACTCTCTGCCAGTGGACCATACGCTGAGCAGGCGTATGTGTGCTCCCTGTCTGCGTGAGAATGTTACGGTAGTGTACGTCCACGTAGTCCACGAGGATCTGGCTTTTTCTTCACCCTCAGATCCTCTTCCGCGATGTGGTGGTCACCTGTGCATTGGATTGGGATTGAGCTTGTTCTGCTACTACACGCTTTACCTTCTTGGAAGGTCATGCAGACCCTGTGTGGCTGGGACCACTCGGGTCAGTAGGGGCTGGACCACTAGTGGCCTCGGCCATGGCCTGTCTGATGCTGGGACAGTAGGTGAACCTGCAGGTTTATGCCTGGGTGCTGGTGCCAGGTCCTTTCACTGCACATCCCTTCCCCATGGATGCACGCACATCTACCTCTTCGTCTCTGTGGACCTGGGCCGTGACCACTACAGCCATGGCTGGTGGTCCCTAGGCCTGGGTGGTGGATACTGCAGATGCCGCTGCAGCTTCCTGACCCTGGCTGATGGAGACTGCAGCTGCCCCTGCATCTCCCTGACCAAGTTGTGTGGGGGGCATAGCTCTCCCTGCACGTCCCCGACCCTGGCCACCTCGGCCCCTCTTCCCTCTTGTGCCCTTCCCACAGATTGATCTGTACAATGGGAGGCGCAGCAAGCAATTGTCCTGGTCATTTGGAGTCAGGGGATGTAAAACGTACCAGTATGGTCCAGCAAGGCTCAATTTAACCCCTGGTGAAAATAAAATGGGTCGTGTAACGCACAAGCACCCAAAAAATCAAAAATGCATGAGCGCGACCCGTCAGTCGCTCATGTGAAAAAAAAAGCATTACGCGGTATGCTGTGACACCCAGCAAGACAAAAAATGCATCCGCGAAGCCCACGAAAGCAACTGTGATGTTAACAATGGGAGTACGTAATACACAGGGGCACCAAGAGTATGAATAAAGTGTACGCGACTCACCGTTAGCCTCTGAAAATAGGGAAAAGTAGACACACGTGTGCACAGAGGCAAATCCCCCACCAAAATAAGAGGTTGGCACTTGCACAGTAGTGAACAAAATGCGTGGCACCCGAAAATCTCTAAAGTCCACACGTCCATCCGCTCCAGCTAACACAAGCGGTGTGATGTTCTCCTACGCACTCCTTTATTCCGAATCTGAATGGCAACGCCCAACAGCCAGCGCCTGTCACGTAACATACGGGAGTAGGCCCTTTCCTCTGATTTCACATGTATGCGCAAATTTTGCAGGCACAAAGTAACCATCACTCTGTTTCCGGCTGCCCACGTGAATAACACGGAAGGCCCACACACTCCTTCCCATGAGTCATTTTACCTGCCTCCTACTGCCCTGAGCTGCCTCCTACGAGCCATCTGCTGCTGCCTGCCCAATGTGTGGCCTGCTGCCCACCTGCCCTGCATTTTGAGAGACTGCTGTCAAGCCATTGCCAGAGCTCCTGTCCTCGGCCCTGTGATCACCTCAGCTGATTCAGAAGACTCCCAACATGCCAGAACATCCCCACCACTCCACAGCCCAGCCCTAGGACCACCTTGCCCACTCACACCTGCCTCGGGGATTGCCATGTCTGAGCAAACATCTCCAGAGGCAAGTGGCAACCCCACGGCAGCGAGGCTAAGGGCTGTCAACTTCACAGCCAGGGAAATTGACATCCTGGTGGAGCATATCCTGGGGCATTATGATGCCCTCTTCAGCCCCGCAATGCAAGTCGGCAAAGAAGGACTGAAGCTGCTCTGGGACCAGATTATGGGTGCCATCAATGAGGAGGAGGTGGCACCCCATGACTACCACCATGTGCGCAAGCGCTGGGAGGATCTGAAGTCCAGGACCCACAACAAGGCCCGGTGCTTTCTCCATGCCGGTGCCAACCAAGGGTGGCTCTGGGGCCAGTTGATCACCACGGACTTGCAGGTCCTGGAGCGGTTTTACCCTGCGCTGCACACCCAGGTCAGCGATTTGCAGCACTGTCTGGAGTTGTCAGGTGAGTGTCCATGTGTTGCTGTCCTCCACTGTGCATGTGAGTGTTGATGTATGGTGGGAGTGTGCACCGTGGCCTTACAACAAGTATGCCTCTTGTACAGATGTCTTTGTGCATGTCCCAGACAGTGCTGCACATGTGTTAAATGAAGCATGCATGATTCCAACGGTGTAACTTTTACAATATGTGTTGTACTGGAGCATGTTACGAAGTACATGTGGTTTCTTACATGGTCTGATAGGTGCCCGTGTGAGAGGTGTGACACATGGGTGTTGTCATCAACATCATGAACAGACATGGTGCACATGTGTATGTGTCTGAGATGTGACTGTGTGACTGGCCATCACTCCTGGATGTATGTAACTGGTGAATTTCAATGTGTGCCCTACTCTTGCTGCCTGACGGATATTGAGGGCACTCTGATGTGATAGCTCAGTGCACTGCTTCAGGACTGTCAGGTTATGTATGTGCATGCTATGTGTATGTCCCATGACACATGTGTCTGTAGCATGCAAAATGTGTAGGTGGTGACAGTGCAATGTCCAACGATGTGATTGTCGTGAAAGACAGGCATGTGTGTGCATGTATGTACATTGCATGTACCTGTGTGTTGTGGAGGATGATGATGGTTGTGACCTTTGGCAGTGTACTTCATGTGCATATATTTTGTGCCAACCACAAATAGGTACCGTACCCTAATGTTTATGTTCTATGTCTCCTTCTCCACAGCGATGTTGGAAGAAGAGGGCGGAGAAAGTGCTGTGGAGCAAGGCAGCAGGGATGCCTCCACCAGGTAGACACGCAAGGCTCAGTCACGCCCCCTGGCATCAACATCATCGGGGAGCGAGGAAACTGGTGCCGCGTTTCAAACATCGACCACAGCTGCTGAGGGGAGGTCCAAGAGGGCGAATGTGGATGTGGACTCCTCGGCAGTGGGTGGTGACAGGTCAACACACACAGGGTCAATCCACTATGGAAGATGCTGGGTAGGCATCCAGGTTGGCGGGGGAAGAGGAGGAGGAGAAGGCTGTATCAGCCCAGTCCACGGGGCCTGGCGGGGGTGATGAGGTGGGTGTGACTGGTGCAGTCCAAACTCAGGGTTAGGATGCAGTGCAGGTCACCTTGGAGGGGCCTGTGCCAAATCCTGCCCCTGGGCCAGCGCCTGCACCAGTATGCACCTGCCAGCATGCCCCAGCCTAGACACATTCACAGGTGTTGGATGTTTCCACACAAACCGACACCCCAGTGCCTGTAGATCTGGCCATTCGAGACAGAGTGGAACCACTGCTAGCTGGTATCGTGAGGCTTACAGCCATCATTCATGAAGATGTGCAGGCTTACAATCATGGGCTTGCACATCATCACAATGAGGTCTTGGCGTCTCCTGAGCTAGCTAGCAACATTCCTGGTCTCAAATTGGCTGAGTGGGCTAGCAATTTATGCAACCCCCTTCTCGTCTTGTTCTTCTGTGCGTCAGTTGTCCTCCCATGCGCCTTCTGGACCAGATACCACCAGGGCTCCCTATGTACCTGTCCTAACCAAGTCGGCCCGTCTGGTGGAGGTCACATCCCTGCCTGAGTTGGGAGTCATCGTTGGATCAGCCAAGGTAGTTACCAAGCCGATCCAGGCTACGACAGGAGCAATGGCAATGGAGGGAGAGCAGGCACCCAGGAGCAGGGCACGTGCCAGATGCCCCCGGGTAATTTCATCAGCCCGGAGGGTGGCCATGCGACGTAGGCACCGGACAATAAGGCAGAAGCAGGCTCTGAGTAGGAGGCTTCGTGACTCAGGGCATACCACCCAAAGGGGGCAGGTATCCAGCATCAGGAAGGATGCAAATATGGACCTCCGGTTGATGATGTCTTCCATGTGGGAGCAATATGGGCAGTAAATTGGGGCAAACAGGCAGCGGGCTCAAGAGGCAAGACTCACCATGGCCACGACGGAGACTGCACTGAGTCGGGCAAGGTGGCGTCGCCTCATCCTCAAGGATGCTTGCAGAGACTGGGAGGTGAGGGAGAGGGCCATGCTGGTGGACCTGCAAGCCCTGGAGGAGCAAACAGAGGCACCCATTATGGAAGAGGACGCAGTGCTCGATGATGCCCCGGCCGGACATTTTGCAACATTGGTGAGGAGGTGGGCTAGCCTGGTACCTTTGTACATCGTTTTTTAGGTATACGTTTCAGTTGATTTCTTTTTATTATTTGGAGCTTTGGGACATTACTCAATTTTTTTGTACAAAGTTCTTCATGTGTGGGTTTCATTTTAATTATTTTATTATTTGGAGTGGACTTTGGACATTACTCCATGTTTATTGCATAAATAGTTTTTTGGTCTTTTTTTGTGTTCACCATGCGGTAATGGTTATTTTTTTATTTTTGATGATATTGTAACTGTTCAATATAATTTATTTTCTTAACTCACAGTCATTATTTCTCACAGTTTTTTTGGCAGTGTGCCAGTTTGTTAGTCTGTTTAGTGTCCCTGGTTCTGGCCATCGTTGGTCATGTGTGTGGTTACTTGCATGCATGTGTATTTGTTTGGTATCCATTTGCGTGGTGACTATACACATGTGGCTGACTGGTGGAGGAATGTGGCCGGGGATTTTAAGGTGTTTTCGCACGATTGTGCTGGGGTGCGGCCGGGGATCATGTCGAGTTTCACTCGATTTGGCTGATGCGCGGCTGGGGATTGCGAGGTGTTTTTGAGCGATTACGCTGGGGTGCGGCCGGGTATCGTGTGGAGGTTTCACATGATTTGGCTGGGGTGCGGGCGGGATTGCAAGGTGTTTTCATGCGATTACACTGGGGTGCGGCCAGGGATCACAAGGAATTTTCACACAATCTGGCTGGGGTGCGGCCAGGGATTGCAAGGTGTTTTTGCGCGATCACGCATTGGTGCAGCCGTGCATCGCGCTGAGTTTTCATGTGATTTGGCTGGGGTGTGAGCAGGGATTGCAAGGTGTTTTTGGGCGATTACGTTGGGGTGCGGCCAGGGATTGCGCAGAGTTTTCACGTGATTCGGCTGGGGTGTGGCCGGGGATAGCGAGGTGTTTTCGTGCAATTACGTTGGGATGTGGCCGGGGATCATGCAGAGTTTTCACACAGTTTGGCTGGGGTGAAGCCAGGGATTGTGAGGTGTTTTCACGTGATTACACTGGGGTGCAGCCAGGGATCACGCAGAGTTTTCACGTGATTTCGCTAGGGGGGCTGTATGCTGGCCCACGGATGGCGCGGAGGCTTGCGTCGTGTTAGGCATTTCACTTGCTTTTTACTGCATGTGGGGGTGTGTTAGGGGCATTACTAGCACAACTTGCTGTTCCCTGCGCCACGGCTACTGATGCCTCGGGAAATCCATGAATATGCATGCCACGCAAAACTATCTCTGTGCCACGGCTGGTGCATGCTTCTTCTCGGCACACAGCGCTTGTGCCTTTTCTTCTCCGGATTCTGTGAATCGGGCCCAAATTTGGGAATGTGTGGGGGTAGGTGTATAGGTGGATGAATGAGATTCTATTTGCTTGGATGTATGGAGACTTTTTTAATGTATGGTTGAGCGTGTGTGTGTGCGTGTGTGGATGGATGGATGGAAACATTAGTCACTGAATGCATAAATAGGTGTGTTTGTTGCGGATGGGTGGATGAGTGAATGAATGAGCATAACACCCTCATCCCCCTTCCATGTCCCAGTCTAACAAATGAGGTGAGCCCACCTCTACCACAGGCCTTGTCTGATTATAAGCAATAAAGCAGTGAAGGACTACTTACCCCCTCCAGAGAGGGCAGGTCTCGTTCCCCAGAGAAAACCCTGATGAGAGGAAGCGCCTCCTCCCACACGGCCTGCTTCTTGTTTCCTGTCTCAGACTGGTGAGGATGGGTATGCTAGGGGGTGCCCGTGGACCTGGAAAATCCTGAAGGCTAGGATACGCTGGGGCAGTATTTGAAACGTGAGGTTATTGAGGAGGTGATTAGCCATCTCCTTACCTTGGACTTGGTGGACGTCAAGTCACCCAAGTCTCCTCCACTGGAGGCTCCAAATTCCTACAGTCGATATGTGCCAACCGATGTGCAGGGTTTACTCTTGCTTAAGAGCATCCGCAACATTGTTTACTGGGAACGGAGGGATCCTGAGAAGGCGGTGATCCCAAGGCACTGGCCTAAGATGTATCGGTCAGATAGCTCTGCGGGTTGAGTGATTGCTGCTATGATCTATGTGTGATATGCAGGCCACAGGTTCAAATCCCAGCATGGCCAACACAGCTTTTCATCCTTCTGAGGTCGGTAAATGAGTAATGACTTCGATTGGAATGATTAATGTATGTAAATATGTTCTATGTACAGCGCTTCGGCATAAGTGCTATATAAATAACAAATCATTATCATTATCAAGGTGTACCCCATTTAGGGTTTCCTGAATTTCCTTATCATCTCACAATCGACTCTCTTCTACCCTGAGCAATGGCCAAAAGGTTTGTTTCATCAGAGGAAGCATCTTCTCTGGACTTGGTTAATATAAAAGTGGACGGGTCTCTCAAGAAGGTGCATGCTGCTTCTACCTTTGGCCTCTGTGCTTGTTTTTATGCCGCTTATCTCGCAATTAGCACTCAAGGATTTCCAGGCCCTCTTGACAGCTATGGACGAGGGTTATGATGTCATCAGACTGAGGGCTGATCGGCTGAAGAAGGAACTGATGTTCGTCTCTGATATTTCCTATGATGTCCTACATGTTCTGCCTTTAGAAGTAGTTACTGTGGTGGCCAGCTTGAAGCTATTTTGGTTCCAAGGCTGGAAGGGGGAGACATCGGAGAGAGTGATCCTGCTCCATCTCCTGTTCGTAGGACAGAAGGTTGTTTGTTCAGAGAATGGGAGAGCTGGTTAAGCAGGCCTGGAAGGACTTGGGCCTTGCCCTACCAATCAAATCCAAGGTTGGCTCCTCCTAGAAGCCCTACAGATATCAGCCCTAACTTTCTGCCTCTGTCACTCAGCATGAATGTTTCAGCGGCAGGGGCATCCCCCTGTTGTCAAACCTCGACAGGCCACGGCCGTTACACCAACCGCTCCTTCCTGACTTTCTTAGGTCCATCCAGTCCTATCTTCGGTCCGATCTTCCAGTGGGCAGATATCTGGGGGTATCCTCTCCTGTGCGGGACGTGTAGGTTTCAGATGACTGGTGTGCATAGCAGTCCAAAGGGCTTTCTCTCGAGTTTATCTCCTGTCCCCCAATTCTGAAACGAGTATTACTCTTTGGACCAGTGACCCTGTCAAGTGTGTCTTCTCTGCTGGCAAAGAGGGCCATCCAGCGGTTCCTTCTTAGAACTGGGCCTGAGGCTTTAGTCAATCTTGTTATTGTGTACAAAAGCCTTCGGAGGAGGTGTTGCCCCATCATCAACCTAGGGTGTATGAATTGGGTTGTCTCCAAGAGGGAATTCTGACAGGAGACTCTGCAGTCCATAATTCTATTGCTAGCATCAAGGGAATTTCTATCTTCGGTGGACTTTATCTTCGGTGGGTTTGGAAGACACCTACCTTCATCTACCCATCAGGAAAATAGATCAGCGTTTTTTGGGATTCGCCACTCCAGAGTGGCACTTTCAGTTCTGCATGCTCCCCTTGGGTTTACCCTCGCCCCTGCGGGTCTTCACCAAGTTTCTGGCCCCTCTGGTGGAGGTTCTGCATGCCCAGGGTTTCCGTGTGCAGCCGTATCTGAACGACTGGCTGATCCACGCTCCTTCCAAGGAGGAGGCCAGGCGGACCACGACTATTGTCTGCTAGATCATCCTGAGATTCAGTTGGAATTTGATCCTGGTCAAGAGCCGCCTAGAACCTTGCTTCCACCTGGAATTCATCAGTGCAGATTTCAACACGCTGCAGGGGTGGGTGTCCCTTCTCCTCCTTCACAGGGCTGTGAAACTCCAAGCACATCTCTGGGCCCTTCTTGCCAGATCATCAACCCTGACCCGGATGTGGTTGCATTCTCAGGGGGACATGGCTGCAGCCATTTTAGTCGTCCCATGGGCCATGGCTCACCTCCAACCTATGGCAGCCTATATCTTGGGGTTTTGGGACCTGATGTCCCTGGACTATGCTCATCAGATTCCCCTGACTGAGTCCATCCAGTTGCAAGTCCAATGCTGGCTGTCCCTTGCCATCCTCTCATGGAGATAACCCCTGCTACAGCCATCCCCATGGATTCTGGCGATGGACGCCAGCAAGGAGGCATAGGGTGCAACGTTGATGACTTGACCGGGGCAGGGTAGGTGGTCTCCATCAGGGTATAAATTGAAGATTGGATGAACCAATTTGCACCAACAAAAAGTAGCTTGCAAGTTATTGAGTTTTGTTTAGAGCATTATGTTTTTATTGAGGTTTTTTTCAATTTGAAGGTGTATCGCTGTTCTTTTTGGTGTGAAGAGAAGTAACAATTTCGTCTGTTATGCTTCTTTTGTTTATTGCAGACTTGCTTTTTCATAGTTAAGTAGAATCACTTGTTTTAACAAAAAGTAAATTGTCCACATATAGTTGGGAAGTACCTCGACACGTGTTTCCCCACTTATATCTTCATCAGGGGGTTCAAACGTGGGTTTTCAATTTAGGTATCAAATCGTGTGCTGCAGAATGACTATTCCCCCCGCTGGCTTGTGCAGGCTACGGATTCATGTATATGTTGATAAGGTTCTTGTCAGTCCATATAGTTGTCCAGTGTATCAAAAAAATAATGGATGCAAAAATAATATGGCTGATTTAAGATGCAAATTTTCTTTTGAACCTGGGATAGGTGGTCTCCGTCAGATGCTCTGGCTTCTTCCAATTGGTGGTAAATGGCAGATGTCCACGATGCCCTCCTTCACTTTACTGAGAACGACGAGGGGCAGATAGTTTTGATTCGGACAGGCGATATGGTGACAAAATGGCACATGTGGCACATGTTCGGTCAAGGCGGTATAGGTTCTCTGTCTTTGGCACTTGTGACTGATCGGATTATGGCCTGGTCGGAAACTAATCTCTTGTCCCTGTAGGCAGTCCATGTTCCTAGGGATTGCAACCTGGCTGGCGGGCACCATTAGCCAAGTCTTCCAACTTCTGGGGGACTTGACACTGACACAGGGGGCATTTTGGGCACTCACTGCGGGGGAGGTTTGGGACCCCGTCATCAACCTTTTTTACATTCCCCCTCTCTCATCTCCTTCCTACGTACTGCTACTGGGAAAGGGACGCTCTAGCAGGGGAGCAGCATACTCTATCCATTCCTTGGCACCAGTGTTTCCTTTGTGCCGTCCCTCTTTTTCCCTGCTGTTCAAATTTCTCTGTGGTTTTGGTGGCTCTGGCATTGGTGCAGAAGGGGTTGGTTCCATACAATTCTGGAGTTGGCTTCACAGTTACCCTGGTTGTTTCTTCCCTTCTGCAGTACACTGAGACTCCTGCTCCATCTTCAGTTCTCCCTGGACTCCCTCGAACTAAGGGTGTGGAGGTTGAATTAGCAGGTCTGGTTTAGAAAGGGGTGTCCCATGCCGTGGCAGTGGAAATTCAGGGCTACCATTGGGCCTCCGTGCTGAAGTCCTACAACAAACACTGGCAGTCCTTTGCAGCCTGGTGCTCCCGTAGGGGTTTTCTTCCTTTGACCTTCCCTTGCCATCTGATTCTGGAGTTCTTGAAAGAGGGGTTCGATCTGGGTCTTGCTGCTTCCTCACTGAGGGCCCAGTTGGTGGCCATCAGAGCTTTTCGGGATCCATGTGGCAGTATCAGGGAGGCTGAAGGTTTCTGGCCTATCTTCTTTCAACTACTCTCTGGCTCGCCCTCAGATTCGCCCTCCCTGCCTAACATGGGATATTCCCCTCATTTTTTCCCACTTGGTGTTGGATCCTTTTGAGCCCTTTGAGTCTGTCTGCCTTAAGGCTCTTACCTTTAAGACCTTTTCCTGCTTTCCATTACCTCGGCTAGATGTCTGGGGGAGTTGGGGGCTCTCTTGTGCGTTCTTCCTTCATTTTCTGTCGGAGGGTCTGGTCCTTTGTCCCACTCCTGCTTTCGACCCTAAGGTGATCTCCTCCTTTCATCTGAATGAGGATCTAGGTGCTTCCGTCTCTCCTGAGGGGGTTTCTCTGGGGCAGAACACGGCCCTCAGTTTGCTGGATGTTGGTAGGGTGGTGCACATCTACCTGGACAGGATGGCCTTCTTGCGGTCCTGTAACTCCCTTCTGGTGATCTTTGGTGTGGGGCGGGTAAGGTGCAAGCCGTTCGCAGCCTCCATTAGCCATTGGGTCAAGGCTTTTATTCTTTTGGTGTTATGAGCTGGCTGGATCGCTTGCTTGTGAGGTCAACCCGCTGGGTTTCTACACCTTGGGCGGCCTTCCAGGGGGTCTCTATCATGGACATTTGTCAAGTGGCCCTGTGAGCTTTCTCCTTTTGACCTTTGTGCATCACTACTGGCTGGCAGTCCTCTAAGAGGTTTCTGCTTTAGGTTCAGCAGTGCTGAATGTACACCGTTTTCTGTGAACTGTTGGCTTTCATTTGATAAATTCAGTAAGGATTTATTGGTCAGCATTGTTGGTTGGACAGGTATAGTATTCTGATGTTTAGCATCTGTTGGGATGAGTGTTCATTTACCATGCATAGGTGGATAAGTTGGATCATAGGTTGTGAATCTGAACATAGAAAGAATGTTAATATGTTAATGAGGTGAGTGTTCAGTGGACATCTGGTAGGGCATTTGGAGCATCCATCTGATGTGGCCATTCCTGGTGCAGTTCAGGTAGACTAATTGGTAGGAGAATTCCTGAAGCACTCTAGAGTGGACTGGTATCCCTGGCAACGGACAGCGTCCAATGCTTAGACCAGGATCGCAGCAGAGAAAGATGGGGGAAAAGCACATGAGAGCAGACAGCAGTGGGTGTTAAGCTATTGTTGATGGATTGAAATCGTTCTAGGGAAATATCCCAGTGGAAACACCCAAAAGCAAATCACAACTCTTCCCCCAGTGGCAAAACCAAAGTAGAGGAAAACAGCAAGGGGGAACCCGAGATCAGATCGAAAGCAGGGAATATAGAAACTCTTGCACAGTGGTCCACAATCGTAGTGGTACACCTAAGAGCAAAATCACAATGGGGCACCTTCCAGCAACAGTAATGTGTGTAAGGATCTGTTCCCACCAGCCACACTGTTAGGTGCTTATCAATCCACAGCAGGCCCAAAAATGGGAAACCAGTCATCTACCAGACCCAAATCAGCTCCCAACACCCTAGGTCAATCAGTAACCTGTCAGCAGCCCAAGCCAATAAAGCTAGCAGTGACCAGCATGGGTCATTTAAAAGCATGTGATTCAGTTTCAAACTCACCAATATTTAGGATCTCAATCAGAGTAAGCAGAAGCAATGGGGAGAATTTGAGTTGGCAGACCATGGACTCCAATGTTAAATAATTAATGTTAAAGTATTTGAAGTTCCAGCTCTCTGGGCTCAGCCAATCAGTGCTTGTAGATCTCTAGGGAATGGGAGTTAAATTTGCCCCTAGTTGACTGCCATTGCCTATATGGCTATCCGTTTTTGAGGTATCTGACATTCTATTATATATATGTGACGTGGATATGTGTTGTTTGAGTGTGTGGCTGTGAGGTCATCTGTGATTCCAACACTCTTAGGCATATACAAAATGTTACTTACCACCAATGGTCCTTACAGCAGTTAAATGGATGGCAGAGTACCAGCGGGCTTGCTACCTATGTTGTTCCAACTTATATATAGTACAATACAAGATTTCCCATCTTACTTGGGTAGTGGCTCCTGGTTACTCATACCCAGACAAAATTGTCAAGGAGCGGTCTCTTTCAGGACCTGGCGAAAGACCAGAAGCAAGGACATAATGCTCTGGTTGTGGGATAAGCTTTCATCAGAGATCACCACTCCCAACAAATGGCCTACCACCTGGGGGGTGTTAGCACTGTGTGCCTCTATGTGCAATGGTGCCACATTGTGCTGGAGAGTGGCGCTCTGTTGGCCATGTTCAGTGAGCAGATGTGTCCCTGGTAAGCTGAGAAGGAGCATTGCTGGTGCCACTTTTAAGATATCCTGGGGGGCATTCTGGGCAGTCAGGATAGTGTTGCACAGCGTGGTGGACAGTTTCAATGCAGGTGTTGTGTCATGCCACGGGTGGAGTGATCAGATCCAAGCTGCACATCGAGTGGTTGAAGAGGAGCGGATTTGAACCAGGACTTCCCTGAAAGACACTTTGGCCAGTACAGACATATGTGGACTATAGGGTAGTCAGTTTGACTGCTGAAGTGTGGCAGTCGTGTGAGTTGGCATGGATACGTAGATAGGCTCCGTTGGGTGGGATATTTCCAGCCCTGAAAATAAACAGAAAGGACAAGTTAGGCCTCTCCTGCAAAATACATTCTTCGTGGGTAGGGCACACTGGCAGAATTAAAAGCCAGCCTCAAACTTTAAACCAGCCAAGGTGCCTAGCAAATTCAAATACATGTACTTCTGCAGTTGAAGCAAAGATTATGCGAAAGGTTAAGCCAGATTGCAGAGAGAAATTGAAAATGCACATCATGAATGGCAAAATGAACATCAGTGTTTCACTTTCAGCTACCCAGTTGAAAAACAAATGCTGTGTGCAGGAAAAACTGATTCAAATGGGTCTTGCATGTGCATTTCGCAGGGGAAAATAAAGACATGGAGAAAATGTTGCCTGGGAACATATTATTAAAAAGGGCCTTCATCAGTGATAGAGAGATGTAAGTTATTAAAACAAAATAAAAGGCTTTGCATGAGAAATGAATGTGAATGCAACAGAGGGAAAAGGCTATTTTCTTGCAGATGCGACAGGCCCAGAAAAGAAATGACTGTAAGTTTCTATTCAGAAAACTCAAGTGACATCCTGTACTACAGATGTGCTTGGCTCTTTATCTGGAGGTCAGATCTCTTTGAGGCTATAGTAAAAGGAGTTTATGGGGAGGTTTCTAGGTCAACAGACATGCAGCCCTTAAATGGGGTGAACTCAAAACAATAACTAAAAATACAAGATTTTAAATTTGAATTGCTGTCAGCTCAGAAATACCGATCACCTGCTTGTTCCCAGGGGAATTTTCCCTGAGCACAGTGGTGGGACATCTGCTTTGCTATTTCAGATAAGCAGAACTATGGCCTGATCTTCGACCTTACAAGAATGCTAAAGGACTTTATGGTAGGAACACTAACCCGTCAGCCAGACCGCTAATTAAAGCTTGAAGAGGTGTAATGTGAAAAGTGAAATATGCATGGGATTAGTTTACCATAGAGGTTTATTGTGTAAGCACATTTTACTCATTTTATCAATAATTATCGGTCACACCGTAATGGTATAGGACAGGGCCACTTATTGATGTAATTCTGATTCAATTGTGATTTTGGGAATTGCAGTTACAACCTAAATGTGTTTCTAGCTTACCTAAAAATTTTCTGAAGCCGAAAGTTGAGGAGCTGGTTGCTTATTGAATTAGATATCTGGGTAAAACATGTCACATTCAAAACGATTATAGTTTTTGTGTTGAGGGATAAAAACCACAGTTCGCACGTGCAATACCCTGCCGAAACAGAAATAATTTTCAAGATCCATCATGATTATATATATATATACATGATGTTTATTTGTAAATTGCAAATTTCTGTCATGTTGTGAATTTTTGGGTGAAAAATCTGAAAATTTTAAATGGTAACTGGTGTGTGGATCTATCCTTTGCATCAATGCCACCTCAGAACTCCCAGAGCCAATTGGCAGAGAGGGGTTGAACCTTGGTGGAAGAGATTCCTTTGGGCCAGGAGCGCTATATAAATAAATAAAATACAAAAATACAAATACTGTAAACGTCCAATGGAAATTCTTGGGAATTAAAAAGTGGCTGCACAAGTCAGAGAGGGAGAGGTGCCTATAAATCTTGAAGGATACTTGCCTTAAAACAATTTTGGAGTATCCTGTTACAACTGCCTGATATTACCTGGGTTAGAAAGGCATACAATCTGCTGCAGGATTAACTTTTCTTGGGAAAACAGCATTTGAGAAGGACAAAGAAGCTGGCATTTTGGCAAGGAGAGCAGGAAGAGAGGGATGCACACAGGTGGCTCTTTGACTAAAGTCCCTGACCAGATCTCTGTGCTTCTCGAAGAGAGGGTCCTGAAAACGCTGGGGTATTTTCCTGAGTGCCAAAAACCGAGACTTCATATGTAAGTAGATTAATCCAAACAAGACCAAGTGTGTGGGGGATTTGCTTGCCTTAATATTTTTCCTTTAGTAGTTGGTGGGCGAGAACTGTGCAGACCCTTTGCATATTTTATTGAATATTAATTTAATTAACTCCCATGTAGATTGATGCAGGAGGAGCTCGAGCGAGTTTAAAACCTCTGTTCTCTTTCCTAGCGGGAAGTTAAGTTTTAGTCATTTTAAGTAATTGGGTACATTTATTTTTCCTGTCAACCCTGACTAGAGGGGTGTCCTTGTCCCAAAAGGAAATTCCTAACTGTCCCCACTCTCCAGACCTTGCCTTTAAATAGAGGGGTGCTGTATATAACTGAAGCCTAGGGTTTTGGTGCTGGGGAGAGATGTGCTTTGCCAAGTGAAACCAAGTGTACTTCTCAATTGAAAAATGCACCCTCTTTCCTGAGTGTAAGTCACCCGGGTTGAAGAAGGAAGAAGGGTTCTATCAATCAAAGTATGCTCAAAAGTCTGCGTGATTTCAAAACTGCTTGCATTTTTAAGTGCGCGGGGAAACTAAAATGTTCAGGTATCTGGTAATAAAAGTGCAGCAAAAATGTCGCCGGTAAAATGAAATCACGGCAAAAATGCTGTGGTTTCACCCGGTAAAGGTGTACCCCATTATACCCTTTAAGGGGGTTGCCGGGGTGTCCCCCACATCCTTTACATGATTGTGGCACAAAAAAATCACAGCATTTTTGCTGAAATATTTTGTATTCACAGCCATTTTTGCCACGATTGTAAGACATGGAACTAATCTGCAAAGTGCTGAATGTCACCTTGCTTTGAAAACCAAAACTTTGCATTTGTTTTAAAAACTAAACCCTTATCAAGAAATGCCAATGCGAATGGTCTAGTAACATACCAAGGTATTATTCAATTTTGACATCGAAGGGGTTCGTGGGACAAGAGCTTTGACCTGTTTATTTGGCCTGTGTTCCATGGAACTGAGACAAAAAGGAAAAAGTATGTTTTGTATTGAAGCTTTGTTTTGTGCCACAGAGAAGATGGTGTGCGTAACCATTTAAGGCAAATATTAATTGAACCTATAATTTAAATACATATATATTTTTCTCTACCCTGACCTGGTCCTTGGCTCATTGTTGGCACAGGGGAGGGGTCTACGTGGCTCTATATGAGTCATAGACAGGGCTAGCTGAACAAAAATAATCAATGTGCTGTGGGGCATCTTGATTGGCAGGGGAAGGAACACCCCATGTTAAGTATAGTCTCTCAATATCTCGTTACAGTTGGATGGACTGACAGGAGCTCCAGATCTCCTTGTATAGTGCATCGCTAATGATGAAATCAGCAATCACTGGGAGCAGCATCAGAGCACCCAACGCTGTTTGGAGGAGGGTCCAGCCTAGTTTGCACGAAACATATCAACAGAACCAAGTGTTTCCTGAATCATGACAATGCAGGAATTGGATGTTACTTTGAACATGTAACATGGAACACCTTCCTGATGGCAGGCAGTGTTGAAATCCGATTTCAGTCAGACCTTGTGGAGAGGAATGCAGACCAGCATGAAGGGGTGTTATCTGGACAGTAGCCCGGAGGTGGCTTCGGGTCTGAACAGCTGTAAGAATATTCTAACCATTTCAAAAGGAAAAAAGTTGACGATAAACAAAGTAACCGCAAGAACGCTGGGGATGGTCTTGAAAAGTCTGGAGATGTTGCTGAAACGGCAAAGCTCTACACGGGCATGTGGCTGGGAAAATGTGCAATGGGTAGGTCAGTGGCACAAAACAGCGGATGCCTCATAGCGTCTATCAAGGAGTTTGATCCAGGACTGCTGGCATTGCTAGTGAAGATGAGACAGCTAGGGGGTAGGAGCCTTGTGAAGGGTGCAGCTTCACTAGCGTATTAGGTGGAGGACGCTCAGACTCTTAAAATGTTGGTGTCGAGTTTTACCACAGAGGTAGCTGTAATACAAGGCACAGGTGAATGTGGTAAGTGTGATTTGATGTTTGTTGTGGCCTCACATTTTAGTACAGTGGTATACAGGAGTGGACTGGGAACCCAAAGAGCGCCTGATTTGTTTTTCAATGTGGCCCCATATTGCAATGTGCAAGTGAAAATAGCATTGTATTTGTATATGCCGCATGCAGCAATATAAACATTCTGAATGCTCTCAGAAAAGAGGTCCATATTGCAGAGGCCCACTGGGAACCCTCACCACTTCCCTGTGGGCCAGTCCACCACTGTATAAGTAAATAAATGAACATAGATCTTGAAAGTCAGGGCATCTATTCTAGTCCAAGTACTGCAGTATAGCAAGAAGGTTTAAACAGATCTGAAAATCCGTCCATGCATTTTAAAAAAAAGAAGGGGGTTTAGTAATTATATAACAATATTCCTTCCGCAGATGGGCTTATATATTTTATTCATCATATGTCAACATTGTGGCATAATCATAGCTGATGCTAAGTTTACATTTTCTTTCACGGATGGACTTATAAGTAACATTCATCACATGTTCACCAGCTGGCATAATCATAGTTGGTGCTTAATGTTCCTTTTACTTCCACAGGTGGGCTTATAGGTATTATTCATCATATGGTACCATTATTGCATAGTTACACTTGGTGCCTAGTTTACCTTTCACTTCCATAGGTGGGCTTATAGGTATCATTCATCATAAGCCACCATTGTGGCATAATCATACTTCGTGCTTAGTTTACCCTTTACTTCCACAGATGGGTTTATAGGTATACGTCATCATATGTTACCATGCTACCATAATCGTAGCTCATTTTAAATGTGCCTTTTATTTCCACATATGGTCTTATAGGTATTATTCATCATATGTCACCATTGTGGCATAATCATAACTCGTTTTAAGTTTACCTTTTTGTGATGCTGGAAATGCTTTGGGTGGACAGGGCCTCCTTGTCATTTTCCTATACCTCCTTATTCGGTGTGTTTTGCTTATTTTCTGCACAGGACTTCTCTTTGGACCCCTGGCAGTGCAGCTCTTTATTTTGTCCTTAGTAAACAGTAGTCATATACCATTAGAGCACCCATAGATAGAGGTACAACCCTTCACCAATAGTGTATGTTTCGGGGCACAACTGTGTTGTTCACAGACCAGGGTATGGGCTGGTGGCAGCTTCATGCTCATGTTACTGTGGCTGTAGGTACCTTCCATTTCTGGGAATCCTACACAAAGGCATGATGCCCTCTAGTACACTCTTGGTTTCTTTTGCATTACCCCCTGTTTCTCAAAGTCCTGAGAAGCCCTGACTCTGTTCTCTTTCCCTGAATGGTTGTTGGGTGGAAGGACCATATATGGCTCTAGGGCAGCCTCCTGCAAGACTGGCTGGGGCCTTCCCTGGGGATTTTTGTTGTGGGTAGACCCTGGGGGGGAAAGCCGACCAGAATGGAGTGAGTAGGCACTATGCATTCTGTGTTGTGGTTGTCTGGTTTGGGTTGCCCGACACAATTCCTGGGCCAGCCCAAACTGAAACTGTAATTAATGCAGTGTGGGGCACTGAAAGGCTGGGGAGCAGTCCCCAAATCCACATTCGGTGTTGCTGGTGTCTGTTTTCTGGTGAATAGCCTGAATGCCTGTGAGCCTGAATGGGTGCTGCCTGCATGAATGCACTTTTGTGTGATTGGCTGGCTGAGCCTGGCTGAGACTGAGTGAATGGGGAGTGTTTAGTATAACAGGGGGCCTCACACTCACTTCCTTGCCAGTAGCTATAACAAGAAAGCTGAAGTGAAGTAAGCTTAAGCTTGCATCCTGGAGCCAAGTTGGCGAAAGAAGTCTGCTGCTGCATATCTTCACCAAATCTGAAAACAACTGTGTTGACTAAAGGACTGAACCAGTGAGAATCTGAATAGGCAACCTCTTCCCGAGCTATGAGGGAACATAGTGCAATTGCAGCTCTTCACCCAAAGTGTCCTGGAAGCCAGTCTTGTGTGCCTGCCCTCCGGAGAAGGGATATTCATGGGTCTTGAAGAGGAGTGTCTGAACCTCTTGTTCCAGGGTCCAGAAGAGTGTTTGTGACCACTGAAAGCCAGGTTGCTGAGCATCGCCCAGAAGAGGGGCTACCCTGGCATAGTGCTGCTTGATACCCAGGACTGCAAAATGGCCAGTTTATGCTATTGCCAAGGGCCCGCACTCCAGGGGTCCTGCAGGCAGTGACCGCCATGTGTATATAAGGTAATACAGAATGTAGTGCTCTGCTTCCAGGCATGAACCACATTTTTCTTCCTGTCCCAGAAAGGCTGCACAGTTATCACCCACCCTCTGCAAACATTGCAACAAATACCCTCACCTCTCCAGTGGCCAAGCAGCCACTGAAAATGTGTTGGAAAATGCTCCTATGCACTGTTAGTGACTTGGCATATAATGGATGCTTTCTTGTTTTACCTTACACAACTGATTGTAAACTGTGTGGCTTTGAACCCAATTTGTCACAGAAAGTTGCTGTAAAATGCAACATTTTAAGCACTGATTTAAAATATTTCCTCAGTGAGGTATACACAACCAAATTACTGCCCTCACATGGGAAGTGGGGGCATTGTGGATCTACCATAGAGAGTAGGGTTGGGCTCAATCTGACGTATGCAAGGTCTTTCTGGCCATATAGAGGGCTTGTAGCTGTCCGAAAGCATCCACTCATTAACCACTGAGTGATATACCCACCTCCCACACCAGCCTATATAATGTATGGAGGCCAATCCAGAGAGCCAAAACAAGCCAGAGCTAGTGCACTTACCACGTTATGTTGTCAAAACCATCTCTACTGACTGGAAATTATGTATTTTGCAAAAGGTATACCAATCTGGCGTATTTCTCCGTTGTGTAAACATCGTTCTTGTCATCCCACCCCATTTTATCTAGGCCCCTGCTAATTAATCCTCCCCCTCTTTCTTTCACCCTAACATTTCCACATCCATACTTTTCTGAACCTTGAAATAGCTGTCATCCCAAACATGCATCAAACCCATTAAGAGTGAAACCTATTTAATGGCACCTCAAACCAAAATCTCCTTACCTGTGTTTGCCCATCACCTTATGCTTTTTGAATAGTAATACTCTACCCAACACATTGCAGGTTTCCCAGATACCAATCCTCCCCTTGCCAATACCACAATCTTTGGTTGTTCATACATCGATGTTACAACTCTTTAATGGATAAACCTTACCTGTAATTGATTTATGTGCTTGATATTTTGGATTGTCAAGTTTTGAAAAAGGCCTTTGTGAGGCCGAAATGCGTGTCAACTTATGAGGCCATTTGAAATAGATATGGCATTTGAAACTGGTCACTGTCTGACTGAATACAAATCTTCATGTAAATCTAAGCTTAACTGTTTATCACTTTTGGGGTGTCTGGTGCACCATTGGATGGATGCACCCCTGAAAACCGTCCCCCGACTACCACTGCACACAAAGTGCTGGCACATACCCCGACTGCACATCAGCCCCCTGAGGTGCAGACACCACCCACCAGACCTCCTCACCTCGGCCACTACCCCAGGCAGCCCTCACACCACCCACCATCCCCCTCTCACTTCTGAAACTACCCCAGGTAGCCCCCTGACAGTACACTCATCTCCCCACACTGCCCTCAGCTATGACACTAGCCCAGGCAGCCCCCTCACCTCTGACACTACTCCAGGTAGCACCTCCATAGCTATCCACCCTGCCCACAATGCCCTCACCTCCGACACTACCACAGACAGCCCCCTGACAGTACACTCTCCTCCCCACACTGCCCTCAGCTCCAACACTAACCCAGGCAGCACCCTCACAGTACTCCACCCTCCCCACACAGCCCTCAGCTCAGACACTACACCAGACAGCCCCCTCAATTCCAGACACCACCCAGCAGCCCTCCTCACCCCTGAGACCAGCCCAGCTTTACCCTGCCACAACTCCCTAACAGTGCAATATTGAACAACATACCTCAATTCTACTGGCCTGCCATCAACATGAAGCACACAGGCCACAACCCACCCATATACCCAAAAACCGGGTTCTCTGATGCATAATGCAGGTTTTTACCTCATCACAGCACTCCCTGGTACATCACAACCAGTGGCATAGCAACAGGACAGCTGAATTCAGCAGCGGCTTCAAGTACCACTAGATGTGGTTCTTGTCAATCCCTGTTCCTTCTGTGCTCTCCGACAAGGATGCTACTTAAAGAGGTGTTCATGTCTCCACCTTCTTCCCTAGGGTGGATTGTCTATGCCCTCACACACTGTGATGTCAGTCAGGTCCGTCCTCATCTGCACTCCAGACAGTCTCTTCCTTGTGATGTTTTTTCCTGTCCTTCTCTCTCAGTGTGTCCCACTCCGCTCTACTGATTGTCAATCATCACTCTGTTTCCTATCTCGCTCATGCACTATGTGATCCTTGTACACTGGGTGGTGCATGCCTACTTTTGTGTTCCCTACATGTGTTGTCTTGAAGTAGTTGCAATGCATGTGCTTGTGATTTTCAAATGTTTTTGCATGTGGGATACAGTGGATACAAGCCCGGCGGATGACATTTGCAGGTAAGCGAAGTGCAGTCTGTGTTTGACTTGTGTTGTGTTTTGTGGCATGGAGTCTGGCACTGTGTGGGGTTGCTTTTATTTCACTTGTTTGGGGGGTACAGGTCTAGCTTCGTCGGTGCATGTGACACAGGTTTTTTTTGTTAGGATGATTTGTGTATGCATGCTGTTTTTTACCGATAATCATGTTAAAACTGTTTGCAGGATCCTAGTTGGGTGTGATAACCCTGTAGGGCATTAGTTGGTGAATTGTCATAAGGGTGGCTGCCACAGCTGTTTGTTTACTGTGACATGTCTTTAAGGTGGTTGTGGCGAGTGTTTCCTTGCACTTTACACATGTGTGTTGGCTGTCACATGACTTCCTGTTTGAAGATTTTGCAACATTAATTCCTACACACACAGGTAGTGCAATCTTGATGCTTCTTCCACTTCTGGGGTTGCTGTCCCAAGACCTATTCACACACATCCCTGCATTGCTGCACATTGTTGTGCTGCAATGTAATACACAGACACCGGGCACACATGATTGTCAATTCTTTGTTGGTTGCCAAGGTGAGCATGCACTGCGCATGGTACACCAACACTTGTTTGGAGGCATGTTGACAGCTGCTGGGTGCACTTCAATGCTAAATTCAGTTCAATGCACATTTCACCCAATGGAATCCACTGCGGGTTAAGTCGACTTCACTTGCACTTTCCATTTGCATGCTCCCTTTTGTGTGTGTTTGTTCTTGTCCTCTGTTTATCCTTGATTTCTCATATCTGCTTGTGTGTTGCATGCCAGTTGCCTCAGTGACCTGCTTTCCAGTATGACAGCTGCCTCTGTGAAATGCTGCCTTCTGCAAGATCCTGTCTTCTATGCAATTGGTGAGATTTTTGGTTCACTTATTCTTGAGCTTAGCATCATCAGCTCCCCGGCCAATGTTTACTGCATTGTCACACTATCACGTTGATGAGGTGATGACATATCATGGCATTGACAATACTACAAAGGTGTTCCTGGGTTCCCATCATCTCAATGTTCTCTTTTTGGCGATTGTCTCAGTGTCATGCTGGTGTTGGCCAAATGCATGTGTTGTGAAGGTATCATCAGCATGTAGATGGGTAAGTGTAACATAGTGCACTGCTTGTAACTCAGGAGGGGTGCCGCAGTGTAGGGGTTGTGGGTGGCTAAGGTGTAACTGTGTGAGTTCTTCATGTTGCATTGCCATGAGGTGGGTGGAGGTGGATGCATGTGTGCCAGGAAACATGGTGATAGGTGGCTGGTGAGTTTGTATATGCATTTGTAGTATGTCACGCATGGGAGCACATATTGGTTTATGTTTGGGTGCATGGATGTGTTGCCGGCACTCACATTTAATTGATTTTCTCTACAGATGATTTTGACATGGAATGATGGATGCAGGAATTGTGATGGAAGTAGCAGCTCCATCCATGCACAGGTTTCCAGGCAGACAGAGGGGGAGTTTGGTGGACTGCACAGTCCCGATGATGCAGGCTCACATGGGATGAGATAAGTGTGATGCTGGAAATGCATCAGAGGGACAGGGCATCCGTATCCTTGTCCATTACTGCTTTTATTATGTGTTCTGTCATGTTTTCCATGCAGGAGTTCATGTGGGACTCCTGGCGGTGCAGCTCTCTCTTTTGGTTTGGTGTACAGACCCATGGGATACCCTTATGGCACCCATGGGTGGAGGTACAACCCTGTGCCACTGGTGTATGTTTTTGGGCACTTGTGTGTCGCCACAGAGCAGGGTATGGGCTGGTGGCAGCTCCATGATGAATTTTACAGGTGCTCTGAGTATCCTCCATGTTGGGATACCCAGGTCCTGGCATTGGAATCAGTTGATTCCTGAGAGGAAACAAGATGGCCCCTGTGGCCTCTTGCTTTCCATTGCCTGTTACCTTGTTTTCCCAAAGTCCTGGGAAGACCTGACTCTGTCCCTTCCCCCTGAATGGCTGTTGGGTGGAAGTTCCATATATGGTGTTGTTGTGAAGTCCAGGCCAGACTGGCTGGAGCCTTCCTAGTGACTGTATGTTGCTGGTACACCCTGTGGGTGAGACCTGGGTGAATTGGGTGTGTGACCAATATGCACTTCTTGTTGTGGATTTCTGGTTTCTGGTGTTTGACTCAATGACTGAGACAGCCCTGCCCAAAACTGGTATGAATGCAGTGTGGAGTGTTGAATGGCTGGGTACTTGTCCCAATACACATAACTTGATTTGAGTGTCTGGAGAGAAGTGAATGGCCTGAATGCACTATGCACCTGATTGGCTGCCTGCCTGCATGAATGCCCTTATGACCGATTGGTTGCCTGAGTGTGACCAAGCAGAATAAATGGGAGATCAACCAGTATATGTGGGGGCCTCTCACTGCTAGAATTCATGTTCAGCAGCGGAAGTCCACTACGAAGAGTAACTGGAGTAAAACTGAAGCTTAACCTGGAAGCCCTGGTGGAAGGGCAGTCTTGCTGCTGCTCTACTTAGTCGATCTGAAAGCTGCTGTGCCTCCAAGGACTGACCCAGAGAGGACCTGGTTAGGCACCCTCTTCCCGAGCTATGCGGGACCATCGTGCACCAGCTGATCTTTGCCAAACCTCCCTGGTAGACAGACTTACGACAGGCTGCCGACCGGAGATGGAATCACAAGGAGAAGCACCCGGACGTGTTGTCCATCAGCGTCGACGACCGCTGTCGCTGACCGGAGCCACTGTGCTCCCTTTGCCTAAGTAACATTTGATCCAAGGACGCTCTCGCCTGCACCATCAACTGCTTTGTCCCGCTGGAGAAAGTGGAGGCCGCCAACGTGCCGAGGAGCATCCGCCGGTGGGTTTCCCGCCACCGGAGGACCAAAGAGATGCTGGACGACTCAACGCCCTTGCTGGGCCACAGTTCTTCACAATCTCTTTGCAGTCCTGAACTATCGTCACTGAGGCGCCCCGCATGCATCTTCCTTGCAGGACGCCAGCCCTCCGTCATCGATGAGCACTGCTAGTAACGAAGCTGCCACCTCCCTGTGGTCGTTCAACCCTTTTCCTCACAGGATCTCGAAGATCTGTGGCTCCTGCCTTAAAGGGAGCCACTCAGAAAGGATCTGTTGACGACCCGACGATGAATTCTACTATTCCAGGTACATCCAGGTACATGGGGGTTGTAGAACTATTATAGAAGGAAATGAGACTTATAGAACAATATATGGACTGGGCTTGTGATATATCTTTACTTTACAGGTTGCCCAGGTGGGGGGATCTCCACACAGAACTGTGTTTAATAGTAGAGACCAGTATTCTGCCAATTGTTCTAACCAACTGCTTTCCTCCTATGTCTATTGTTGCTTACCTTTTATTAATTAGTGATTTGTGTGAAATTTAACCAGAGTATAGTTGATACACTTTAATGGAATCTAATAATAATTGTGGTACCACTTAGAATTGTATATGTTTGCCATTGTAGATTTTCTGAGCACAAAGTGAGTTATTGTGATTGTATATAACCTTGAACTTAACTATATAAAGATGGTGTTTTAACTAATACAGTGTGTGGATAATCCTTTGTGGGGGCTTGGGGACTACACTGTACTTAAGAAACAGCCTGCATCACCTCCTGAGAAGCAAGGCCTTGATTGCTCATTCACTGCTACCTTATAGAGAATCTTGGCCGGGGTACTCTGTGCCTCTCCTCTACCATATAGAGAGCAGAAGTACAGACACCCCCTCCAGTCTTTACAGTAAGATGAGCATTTCACTGCAGTGCACTTTATTTTCCGGTTTCAAAATTACTGCTTTGATGTGACTGTGTATTGTGGGCATAGTGGTTCTTGGCGAATGGTTTGGACACTGAACCAGTTTGTTGTTTGGTGACACGCAATGGGGGTCCAGGTCTGCCCTTGCATGACTTTCTTGGCATCAAATCTGTAGTATGCCTTCCTACTTGTGGTCTCATGTGTGTGGTTTGGTGTCGACATGCAGTCCAGTTGTTGTAAAGGTGATGGCGCTCTATTGTGCTGTGTGCTTTTGTGTGTACTACATGGACACTGTTGTGTCAAGTCGATATGCCTGTGTGGTTCAGTTGTGCACTGCCATGCAGATTAGGGGCATGAGTCACAAGCTGCTTTCCTGTGTGGTTGCATCATTATTTGACGGATCTGTGAATGGGCCCTTGGGGTGTCAGACACTTTTGCTCTATTGCAATTTGGCTTTTATTCAAATGTTTTGATATGGAGGGCAATGTGTACCTGTTCCCAGTGTTTATTTCACATGTTTCATTTTGCACCCCTGCTTTCGCATTTACAGCAACATGAATATGTTTTTGTCTGTAGTGCGCATGGTGCCACAGGTCTTTCATCAGATTTTGGTTTGCTTATCGGAATTGATGGAATTGTTGCTTTTGGTGCCCATGAATGGCTAGGTACTAAAATTTAATAGTTGCCTATTTCATGCATTTTTCTGTAGCGTTATATTTGTACTTGTGCCAGAATATTTTGCATTTCTACAGTTGGTGATATTGAAGAATGATTTCACTACATACTTCACAGAGTGGTAGTGGTATACTGCCACTTCCTAATATTTTCAGGGGCCTATGCTGGGCCATGTTGTTTTATGCCAAATGGACACACACACATTTGCACTCCCAGTGGTACATTCTCAAGGTGTTGTTGTGGGCACACAGTATAGGCCCCAATTCATCATTGAGTGGCACCTGGGAGGTGGTTTCACTGTGTGTACGACACAGTGGCTGGTATTCCGGTGAAGTACAATTGCACCAGCTGTGTGCATGCAGCCTCTCCACGTGCCCTTTGGCCAGGCATAGCCAAGGGTGCTGCCTGTGGGTGCGGCCAGTGTCCCACCTGCATGTCCACTGGTACACTGCGCTGTGTGGCAACATTGTGCAGGACAAATGCAGCCACAATTATTTGACAGATTACTTGGTGGTGCATACAGCAATACCCCACCAGAGAGGTCAAGGGAGCGGAACTGTGACTTTAGCACTCCAAATGTGCGCTCCAATATGCCCCCGAGTATCTATATGTGCAGTATTGTACCTCACCTGTGCTGGTGATGTGGGGTTCCTGATGGGTGCCATCATGAATGTCGTCAGCGGATAGGCACTGTCCCCTGTAAATGTCAACATGGTTGTTATTGTCATTTTTTGCCAAGGTCTATTTTTCAGTGTGTGACATGCATGTATGTGCATGTGCATTCATACTCACCAATTAGCCATGCATTATCATGTTTTGCAACTGCCGTGACCCGCTGCAGTGGGGACATATGGAAGATGTAGCTGTCGTGTGTGCTGCCCCGGAAATTAGCATAGACCTCCATGATGAGTCCCTTGACATTGCACATGACCTGCACATTAATGGAGTACCAATGCTTTTGGTTCCTGTATATGTGATCGGTCAATCTGGGTGGCCGTAGCACTAAATATGTGCAATCTATGGCACCTAGTACACAGGTGAAGGTGCCACTGCATGGAAGTCCTGCATGACTGTCTGCCTTTCTGACGGTGTTCAGGGCATATATATGTGCCTGCGCACACATGCACGTGATGTTATACAGGACAGCACCTGCTGTAGACGGCGTGACTGGGTGGCCTGTGATATCCCACCAACTACTGCAGTGGTTCGCTGGAAGAACCCGGTGGCTAGGAAATGTAGTGCAGTAAGCACTTTTTCTAGTGGTGTAAGGGCCTTGGAGCAGATGGTGGGTGATGTTAGGTCATCTTCCCACTCCCTGACAAGGTCTAGTATTATATGGGGGGGATTGATACCTGCAATACACCTGATCATCAGGCATCCCAAAAAGTGTGGTCGGTGCAGCAAAGATCTGGGCCCTGCGCATCCTACTCCTCCTGTGGTGTCCGTCTACAATGGCTCTGACTACTGCAGGATTCATCATGGCTGTAGATGTGTATTGCGTTCTTTATACGCATTTCTTCCTATGCGCGTTGACGTTTGTGCCTGCTATCATGTGGCGTCAGGGCTTCTGGATTTGCATATACTTTTTCACATCCCGACATTCCCAGTTCAAACCATGAATACGGTAATATTTGCGCAGCAATGGGTGTGCGATTGCTTGGCTGTGTACTGTCCCTCAACACGCCCATATTTTCACGTGTTCTTCCTCATTCTGCCTGTTTCACCCCCTATTTTGGTTGATGCGCAGGCCCAGCCAACACTCTGCAGGGCCGGCGTGAACTCCATGCATGTCCTGGACATTTCTGTGCATTCGGTTCCATGAATTGACGAATGCGGAATTGGGCACAGTTTGATGCGAAAGTTACCTACTCTCAGCACAAATATTTCCATGAATCGGGCCCTAATCATTAATAACGTAGGTGCAGACGCATGACTCTCCCGCCCCTTGCACAAAAAGCTGTGTCTCTACCAGTTGCAGTGATACGAAACAGCAAACATCATGAAAGCAAGCTCTATTTCAAACAAGTTATTATTAGTTTTCTTTCAACTTTTACACTTAGATGTAACTGCCTTCTTAATCAAATAACACAGTTTCAAACTTTTTTTTTCTACAAAGTAAGAAGGAATTCTTTGCAATTATGATTCAGTGAGAAAAGAGCAGCCTTTGATACAATCTCCCTGCTCAGCCAACCCAAATCATATCCGCGGGAAAACAATGCAGATCACAGCAAGATGCGTCCCATCCTTGCGCGGTTACTGACATGGTTTGATTGCGAGAACAATGGGATGTGAGCATGTTCAGGAAGCAATCGAGATCGGGGATCTATTATATCTCCAGCTGCGCTAAACATCCTTTCTCAGGAGACTCTCCCTGCAGGGCAAGAAGCGGCCTGCAGGGAAGAGTTGTAGAGAGAGGGTCAACATCTTTTATATGACTTTTTATTAAAAGAAAAATCAAGAATGCATGCAATTAATTGTGCCTGCTAAATGAAAGGAAAATACGAACAATGAGTTATATAAAACACAAAACCTGGCGCTCCTACAAAGCAGAAGGAAATAAGGGTGGAAAAATAAACCTAAATCTTGAAATTCTTCAAAATGATTCCACGATGTACTCAGATTTGCTTCACAATGATGCGAAGCACCGCATTCACAGTTTACTAATACAGGATGCTCCCACAAACGTGAGTTGTAGGCACTTCAGCTTGTGCATTGTTTTATATTATATTTATATAGTGCGGACCTAGCTCGGCATTAGCAGATTACTGTACAGCAGGGTTAGGGTAACATTGACTGGCACTACAGAAACGAGGTGTCCTGTTGACAGATTTAATAAACATTGGGCCTCATTACGAATCCGGCGGTAAATGTTCCCGATATTCCGTCAGGTTACCGCCAGACTCGTATTACCATTCCGCCTCCGTGATTGCCGGAATCACCAGGGCATTACAACCCCGGTAACCCGGTAATTCTGGAGGTGGAATTATAGGACTCCATGGGAATGGAGAAGTGGAAACACCGGCACCATGCTGTAATGGTGCCGGTGTTTCCATGTCCGCTTGCAGGCGGGTGGTGTTAAACCCGCCAGGTCAGACCTGGCGGGAGTGACACCTCCCACCTGCAGGACTCTTAATCAGCCGGTCCGTAAAGAACGGTGGTGGCGGATTTACCACCACCATTCTTTCCGGACCGGCTGACTCGTAATGAGGCCCATTGTATCACTGTGTTGAGTTGCAGATAGTCACACGGTTATGGCAGTTATGCCTGCTCTCAAGTGCTTGTTTGTGAATGTAGGCTAGCATATACTTGCAAATATTTCCATTTACACATTCGCAAATGTACGTGCAGATGAAATTGTGTCCAGTCTTTACTAGCAATGCACGGTTATTTAAACCCTGATGAATCTTAAAAAGACGAGCATTTACTTTCCACGATAGTAGTAAGGGAATGCACAAATGTGCCACTCAAACAATCTGTAGCTCCTGCAGAATTGAGATCTTTTGTGTGCATCCCTGACTACTCCATGCTCTAACAGCCAGTAGCCGCTTGGCCCGGGGCGAGCGAGGCTTCATGTCATGGCTATCTTCCCTCTGCTACAATGCTGGTTTAGTACCTATTTATCTTGTAGCCAGTGAAGGGCAATTGCAAACGGTGCCACCTGCTGGCTTCCTTGCCACCCCTCCCACCTCCCTAGAGGGACTTGCATCATTGCAGCCCAAGATGCACACAGAGGAATTTGACAGCGGGGACCTGGTACGTTTGCACTCAGCCATAGCCAGGACGAATGGTTAAAGTGTTCAAAAAAGAATTAGTGAAACTATGTTCCCTGCCGGCCTGCTCCCGCTCCCCACAAACCCCATTGCATGCCCGCTCCCACGTGCAATCCAGACCCCCAAAACAAACACACCTGCTGTTTAACGGTTGTTTTTAAGTACAGGTGCATGGCTCCCAACCGTTGCTGTGCACTTTTACCACTGGCCAAGAACCCACTGCCAAATGATCATTTGCACGGCATAGTGCAAATGTTCAGGGCAAAAGGCGGCATACATGCAAGCATGGCAGGCAACATGTAAAGCCGATGCTGGGATAGGGATCTCCAGCATTTGCGCTTGCATGAAAGTCCATGCCGGCGCAAATCGTGGAGCATTTATATGGCATAGAGGAATGGAGGTGATGAAAATGCAAGTTGTGTTCCACTCCTCCTCTCCGCCATACAAATGATACAAAAATGGGCGTGACGTTAATGAAAGGCGTTTAAGTCTTACTAAAGTCTTTTACGCCTTGAACATGAGCTGCATAATGGCGATTTATCCACCTTATGGCATTTTCTTACAGAACAGCTTTGTGCACTTTCCTGCTAACTAGGACTCACCATTGACCCACGGTCGGAAAACAAAATAATGCTTGCCCATGTCCCACACTGAGATTGTGGTCCAAGGACCCTTTCCTTAACCTGGTCTCCCTTTCCCTAAAGGCATAGGATTCAAATGGACTACCGATGCAATTGACATTGCTCCAACTATTGTCCACCTGCAACATTCTGTCACCACTTATTCGACACCGCACTGTTTATTCTTTGTGATGGGATGTTACTGATGCCACGTCCAGGCTGAGCTATTCTTTTTCTCCTTCCTTGACTCTTAAACCTACTCCGTCTCCCACTTTACAACTGCACTCAATTAGGACTTCAGCTTCAGAGTCTAGCCACAACTGTCCTCTAACCAATTTTCTTCTGTTCCCTTAGTCAGGAACAGAAATGTAGCCTCCAGGCTAAGCTTCAAATGTCCCCTGACTCCTTCCCCCTTGTCTTCTGACTGTCGTCAACCCTTCTTAGCCTCTTTTTAGCAGTATCTCTAATTCGTCCGTTGAGCTTAGCTGTGAATGTCTCCTGACCCGCCAATTGATTATTTGTTATGTTATGTTTTCTTACTTCATGTTTAGGTAGCCCCTACTACCATAATTATGGTCTCAAAGCCCTGTGGTGTGAATGGGCCCTATGCATACTGTAGTCTGAACAAACATGACCGTAAAAGAGCCTTCGACTTCAAGCAGCTGGTCCATTATCAGCAGAGATGACTGGTGTAGATCGATTATATTAGCCCAGCAGTGTATGTAGCATGTTCAGACACCGAGAGGATTGCTATATCCATGACTATGCAACAGCTGGAATAGATTTTTCGGGGCACTCAGCTGTATTCTGTGGGTCGCATTGCAAAACGGGAAATGGACTATGATATATTGCCTTCTGTCTGGACCTTTCGCTCTTCTCCATCACTTTCTCAGGATGTGGAATGCAGATTTCAGGCTTAGTTATGAATGTCCCCCTGGTTCTCACCCCACATCCTGCACAACTTGGAGTGATTTTCTAATTTACAAATCAGCAGATCACAAAACAAACTCTTCTGTTGAAACATCCATATATTAACAATCTGGTTCTTGCGTGTGAAACTGTGTGCTAAACACTGCTAGTCGATTAATGGAATCGAATGTGCAGGACTTTTCCAGGACTTGCATGGAGTTCGTTCAGGCTCGGCACGTCTCTTCGAGCCATTGAGCCCTTGCACAAGACAACATGCAGAGCATGGTCTTGGCTTGCGCAGAGGGCTGGGAAGGTAGCGGAACACAGAAAATGGGGAAGAACATGCTGCGAAAAGGTGGGCGTTCTGAGGGGCGGCCCACAAGCAGTCCCTCCCACTCCGACAATTGCGCCAAATGACATGTATTCATGGAACCACCCGCCAAGCCTCAGGGCATAGAAATGGGCAAGCAAATCTGTTGC